>NC_049994.1:3746483-3777761 GCF_000003815.2 Branchiostoma floridae | reverse complement strand
TTGGGATCAAAGAAGCTGTCTTTGTGAGAGAAATCAGAGATCTGCTCCTATTCTTCTTTTATTACTGCTTAGCCCATATGTATGGTGTCATCTCTCCGAGGCTGAACTGAACTGGAACTAACCCTGTAACGGGGATTATTAGCAGTGGAAAGGGGAGGGGAGGGGGAGGGGGGGGGGGGGGGGGCAAACCCTATTTCTTCTGGGGGGCTGATCATATAGAAGCTATTTTTCCCGAAAACACGTAGGGCCGTCTACGTGCATGCCCTTGAAAGTTAAATAGACCTGGCATTAAATGACACTGGCTGCACTGGTGGCACCCCCCCTGGCTAGTTATTCCTCCCTAAGGCTTTTGTCCCAATTCACAATACAGGGGAATCCGCTTTATTGGATCCCCCATTTGTCTTGGCATTTTATCCAATTATCCGGCCTATTCTAGAGTCCGAAGTTGGCTATATGACCAGCTTTAGCGGCATTGGTTGGGGAGGGGGGTAGTTTTGAAAACCAATACCCAAACATAACACACAGACGCTCATAGAGGTTACCACTCTAACGATACGGAACTCCGTTTACAAAACTTTAATCATATGTTCCGATACTGTGCGATTTCTGTGAGATGCTTGATCTAATAAAGAGTTCAAATCAGTGGCTAAATGCACATGTGGAAAAGTACGCTTGACTCGCACAGCCGTGCGTCGGCAATTTGGCGGCATACCAAAACAAAGACGAACATGGCTCCGCTCGTATGCCGGAGAATATGACGTTACTTTCATAATTTTAAGTTAAAACAACGGTATTGGAGAGTGATAAACTCTTCACCTTCTTGTCTACAACTTGTGTCCACAAATTACTCTGAAATTTACGTCTTTCGCGGTGGAAGACGGAAAAAATTCACGTTCAAAACATTTAAAATGGCGGCGCGTGGGTTGAGATATCCTGCCATTCAATGCGCAAGATAGGTCATTGCGAAATCACACCCCTGTTGCGTTACGTGCGTTGTTGTAAATCTACGTAGCGCAGCCGAAATCAGCTCAATTAATGAGACAGTGGATATGAAAAAACACATTTTTGTAGGGTAAACCAAGTTTAGACGTTGTCTGAAGGGGAAATATGAACTCAAAAGCGTGTTGACGTTCCCATGACGTTCGCCCATCATGCCTTGCGGCAACCTAACAAAATGGCGCCTAACTCCAAATGTTCGCACGCTAGCTGTTGCATCTACTTTTCGGCGGCTCCAGGAATCGTCCAAAAACCTTACGAAAACTAGATATCCAGGATTCGTACTTCCGGTGCCGTCAATCATGGTGATTGACAGGACAGAAAACATTATTATGCACGCCCATGTTTCCATATATGGGTTGACCTCGTGAGACCTCGACAGACTCAAGTTGCAACCCGGAAGTGACCGCTGCCCTCCCCATGATAGGACGTCATCTGAATGCTACTAACACGTAAATAGAATGTGACGCTACACGAAAAACAACTTCAAACACACAACACATATATAGTCGTGCGACTGTTATTGTCTATCGTTGTGGAGAACGGTTGTCTTTAGACATGCGTTCAGAGTATTACGGGACACCCGCGGTGCAGGATTCCACTGCGGTGCGTGCGTGACCCACAGTGACCGCTTGCTCGCAAATCAAAAATGGCGGGAGAATTCCTTATTTTCGTCAGGCGTTCAGGCCGTTTTCTGGATATCCAGGAATCGTCCTCCTGTTCAGGCCGTTTTCTGGATATCCAGGATTCGTCCTGAGCCTGTTCAAGCCGTTTTCTGGATATCCAGGATTCGTCCTGAGCCTCTTCAAGCCGTTTGCTGGATATTGTTGTATCCAACTTTCGTCAGTATCTAACTTTCGTAATATGCCGAATCCTGGATATCCAGGAATCGTCCTGAGCAGAAGGACGATTCCTGGATATCCAGAAATCGTCGCAAACAGGACGTTTCCTGGATAGACGACGGTGTTTATCCAAAACGTGTACGTGGGGGTGGAGCTTCCTGTTTTCGAGGGAGGAGACTATGCGGAGGGCGGGGGCCTGTTGTTTTCGTCAGAAAGCCGCCATCTTTGTATCTCCCCGCAAGAAGATCGTGTAGTTTATTCTGTTGATCCTGGTGTTACAGAACTTATAATAAACGAATGTTGATAATGATACTTTGATGTTTACATGTTACTTACGTATCAGGCCCAAAATGCTTTTTGCGTAATGAATTAACAAATGGCAGTCAAGATGGGATAAAGTTATTGTTGTTTTCCGTATAGCGACACATCACGGTAACGTGTTAATAGCATCCAGATGGCGTCCCTTTGTCACACAAGTCCTGGTCCACATCCTGGATATCCAGGAAACGGCTTGAACAGGAGGACGCTTCCTGGATATCCAGAAAACGGCTTGAACAGGCTCAGGACGAATCCTGGATATCCAGAAAACGGCCTGAACAGGAGGACGATTCCTGGATATCCAGAAAACGGCCTGAACGCCTGACGAAAATAAGGAATTCTCCCGCCATTTTTGATTTGCGAGCAAGCGGTCACTGTGGGTCACGCACGCACCGCATTGGTATCCTGCACGGCGGGTGCCCCGTAATACTCTGAACGCATGTCTAAAGACAACCGTTGTCCACAACGATAGACAATAACAGTCGCACGACTATATTATGTGTTGTGTGTTTGAAGTTGTTTTTCGTGTAGCGTCACATTCTATTTACGTGTTAGTAGCATTCAGATGGCGGCCTATCATGGGGAGCGCAGCGGTCACTTCCGGGTTTTAATCTCTCGCAACTTGAGTCTGTCGAGGTCTCACGAGGTCGACCCATATATGGAAACATGGGCGTGCATAATAATGTTTTCTGTACTGTCAATCACCATGATTGACGGAACCGGAAGTACGAATCCTGGATATCTAGTTTTCGTAAGGTTTTTGGACGATTCCTGGAGCCGCCGAAAAGTAGATGCGACAGATATCCAGGAAGTGTCCTCCTGTTCAAGCCGCGGGACGCCATCTGGATGCTATTAACACGTTACCGTGAATGTGTCGCTATACGGAAAACAACAGTAACTTTATCCCATCTTGACTGCCATTTGTTAATTCATTTATATATATAATACGCAAAAAGAATTTTGGGCCTGATACGTAAGTAACATGTAAACATCAAAGTATCATTATCAACATTCGTTTAAGTTCTGTAACACCAGGATCAACAGAATAAACTACATGATCTTCTTGCCGGGAGATACAAAGATGGCGGCTTTCTGACGAAAACAACATGCCCCCGCCCTCCGCATAGTCTCCGCCCTCGAAAACAGGAAGCTCCACCCACACGTACACGTTCTGGATAAACACCGTCGTCTATCCAGGAAACGTCCTGTTCGCGACGATTTCTGGATATCCAGGAATCGTCCTTCTGCTCAGGACGATTCCTGGATATCCAGGATTCGGCATATTACGAAAGTTAGATACTGACGAAAGTTAGATACAACACTTGTTAGCACAGCGCTATCGGCTAGATTTTCTGTGGAATGTAACTTTCTTACGGTCCTTTACATGGCTTTACGCCTTTATACATACATTTACTAGTTACCTTTGGACTCATTTTGTAAGTTTTAAGGCATATTTTCCAATTTTTAATTTGTGTGACCTGACGTAATTCTATCCAAAAACCCGAAGTTTGAGACCGTGGGTTATCCAATTCTGCGATGTTCTAAACAATAGAATGAATGGCAAATGTTTTGGGATTTCCTAATTCTATCCGATTACCCGAATTATCCAAAAAGGCGTAATACGAATAATTGGAATCCCATGTACTATATTCACTAAATCTCCTATAAAGTTAGGAAGGTTCGACCAAATGAATGCTGGATATGAATATTTATAAAGGAAGTGACGCTGAATGTGTACTTTGCAGGTACAACTCTACATCGTATCAAATAAGAACAAACGTCTACCAATTTGAAAACTCCTCTTTTACATTTAATCTTCAAATCATACAATGGCGTATCTGTCAAATTGTGTTGAATTCATATGAGCTGGAATTTGAAGCACATACCTCCAACACACTAGGTGGTTAACAAAATGACTACTAGATATATTGTATGCAAGAAAATGCAAGTCTTTGCTTTAAAAAGTGTACATGTGAACAAGAGTGAAATAGCTGCTGTAGTATAGTGTGGATAGAAATTTGCCCTCCCCGTCATTTCCTTCTTTTACATTTACACACCCTCACACTCAGGGTTGACATCGCGGCAAAGCCTAACGATATCACCCCTGACAATTCAGCCAGGGTATTTGGGTATTTGGGGCGCCCTGCTTATGAATATTAATGAGCTTGCCTGATTTGTCGCGGGCCAATCAGCGACCGGATTGCAAGTTTCGAACAAACAGCGTACGGCGCGGCGTGTACAAAAATCTGTATATCTTTGCGTGATGGTAATGTTTTTTTTTTCGTATGCTAGGTCGGTACATGTATACGGTGATGCCGTGGTTACCCTATACCCACAGAACCGACAAATGTTAAATTTGGTACCTGATAAAGACGTCTGGATGCTGAAAGAACGTTACGCCGGTACTGTTATCTTGCTCTTGAATATTAATGAGTCGTCTTATATGGCGCCTTTCCGAGTTTTCGACAACAAAAAGCCGATAGGCTGACAGTTGGTTAGAAGCCACGCCCCAAATACCCAAATACCCTGGCTGAATTGTCAGGGGTGATATCGTTAGGCTTTGCCGCGATGTCAACCCTGAGTGTGAGGGTGCATTTACATTGAATAGCCAGATACAAAACCCTACTTGTACCTAATTATTTTTTCACCATTGTTTATTGTCCCCGTGCATGCATTTAGAGACATTATACACAATACATTAATATTTATCATACTTTCTATAGCTTCAAGTTTACTATTTGGGAGATCTACTACGATTGACAAAGTGGTTGAGTTTATTGCCTCCGGGCGTGCATTTAGAGGCATTACAGACAATACATCAATATTCAATATAATTTCTATAACTTCAAATTTAAAATTTTGGAGATATCATTAGATTGCTCTTTTATGCTTCAGTCGTTGATATAAACCAGCAGCTTACTGACTGACTGAGTTGGGGGGGGGGGGGGGTTGTTTTGTCCGGGTAGAGAAAACACTAGAAAGGCCGACATTTGCTTGTGAGGAAATGCAGCATATCTCCATCCCAATACAAGCATGTAATGTTCCATATCAACCTTATAACAAAACATCATCTTACTCCAAAATAGACTTTTAAAAATGACCCCCCCCCCCCATTCTGAATTTCGGTTAAGTTGGGTTTGTAATGACACTGCGGAACACAAAATATACATTTTGGGTCAAAAATGGCAAAATTCAAAATTAAAGAATTTTTAAGTGATGTACAACATATTTAATCATCTATAAAGATTCTGAGAAATTCTTGCTACATTACAGCAGTAAATAAATAAAATCTTTTGTAATTAAGTTTATTTTTCATAATTAAAGATGCAAAATTATGCTAATGTAAACCAGTCAGATTTGCCCTGAAGAAGTTGACAGACATTCATCAATACCATGCGACCGGTTAAATTAAACACTAAGTTGTTTACAAGAAATAGTTACAACTATTCTCTGAAATTCTTTCTATTTTCAGGTGAAGTAAATTTAGTCGACGTATTGGACAAGGAAAAGAGGACACAGGATGGGAATCACAACGGACAACTGGGCACGTAAATCCCTATTTATTCTGTTCGGAGTATTCTTGGGATACGGCCTGGCTGTGTTACCAAGCTTCTACACTTCCACTAGCACAAATGTCCCCCTACCACAGGGTTACATCGAGGCAGTGCAACGCCACATCTTGTCACATGATTATGTTCGGTAAGTAACAGTAACTCTACTAACTTCACCAGTGTCGCGTCAAATTTGTACTCAGCCTTTTTTTTTTGCTTCACAAGCATGCGTGGGTTTAGGATACTGCATTGCATACTTCCACTAGCACAAATGTCCCCCTACCACAAGGTTACATCGAGGCAGTGCAACGCCACATCTTGTCACATGATTATGTTCGGTAAGTAACAGTAACTCTCACCAGTGTCGCGTCAAATTTGTACTCAGCCTTTTTTTTTGCATCACATTGCAAGCATGCGTGGGTTTAGGATACTGCATTGCATGCTTCCACTAGCACCAATGTCCCCCTACCACAAGGTTACATCGAGGCAGTGCAATGCCACATCTTGTCTCATGATTATGTTCGGTAAGTAACAGTAACTATACTAACTTCACCAGTGTCGCGTCAAATGTGTACTCAGCCTTTTTTTTTGCTTCACAAGCATGCGTGGAGTTAGGATACTGCATTTTGAAGTTTCAATGTTTAATAAATGATATTCTAGATCTAGGGCAGGAGCTCCGGAGTTACAGAGGGAAGTTGGGCCAAAGAAGATACTTCTGGACTGCGGAGCTAATGTTGCTTCTACTGTTCAGGTAAGTAAAAAGGATATTTCTTTCTGGCTAAAAAAAAAACAGGATTCGCCACAAATTCATGTTTACCTCCATGAAATGTCATGGAATGGAGGTTATATTTTCTGTTATGTGTCTCTGTCTGTGTAGAAGATTACTCAAGAATGGCTGGATGGATTGGTTTCATACTTGTTGTGTTGGTGGGGTGTGATGAAAGCTCGAATCGATGAGATTTTGGGTGCCGTATCTGTCATTATAATCGATGTAATGATATCAGAAATCACCCCTATATGTGCAAGATATTGGAACAGGCATGTCCCGGGGCAAGGTGACGTATGTAGGTCAGGTAATTAATCACCCGTGGGCCATGTAGCCAGCAGCTAACAGTTGCCGCCAGGCAGCTGCTGTGATTAATGACAGTCTGGGCATAAGTGAATCAGGGCTCTGAATCCAAACGAGCCCTTCAACTGTGGTTTGAAAAATAACCAGCCAGCAGTAAGTTCAAACTAAAACTTCACTGTACCTACATTTTGTAATTCTATGTCTGTATGTGCCTTCAGGTCAATAAGTAAAGCTGCCCTTAACCATATTAACATCATAGATATGTGGCAGTATGAAAAACTAAGATGCATTGTAATTATCACACTTTGCATTGATTATGCAAATTAGGCCCTTATTTGCATGAATGATATCTGTATATGTTCTTACATTTATCAAGGTCCTATTGTGGAACACATTGTAATAGTAGGAGATCGTTATTATAAATGCTGATCAACTATTAATTTCTATAAATTGCATACTTCTGCAGGTAAGACGTAAAGATCTCGGACTAAAGTTTGCCAAATCCCTTCTTCTTTCTAACTTTCCCAACTTCCTCCCACCACACCGCTCTGAGGCACATAGTATAACCTCATAATGCTGACAACCTTAGACAGTTAAATGCCAAACATCACGCTTCAGGAACATCACGCTACCATATGCCGTCGACCTCTTAAACGCACATTACACAATTAAGTGTCACATTTTAATAATTACTTATCAGATGGACATTCTCTGTGTCATTAAATGAATACACCACTTCTTTCCCATAACATTTATAACCATTACTCTCAAATACAACCGACCATAAACATACATACCATCCACAAAAAAGCAATAAATATTTCATGGAGGTATGAGGTCCCCGAACTCTAGTTTAGTATAATAAGGCCATGTTGATTTCAATATACGGACTCGCGCGCGCGCGTGTGTTTGTGTGTGTTACACAAACAAAACACAACACACACAAACCACGAACTGATAACACACACACACACATGCACACACACACACACACACACACACACACACACACACCATTCATACAACACATACAGTTCAGTTCAGTTCATCCTCATATGAGGTGCCATTAACACATACACAAACACATAAAGACACTAAACTATGTCATCTTTTTATGGAGGTAAAAATGAAATGTAACCTTTAATATCTGAAGAAAACAGCTCAATAACAAGGACCTAATGTTACATGTTATGTGCAGTTATTTCGGGAGACCTACCCCGAAGGGAAAGACTACACTATCCACTCATTTGAGCTGGATGCGAGGCTGGCACCTTACTTTGCGTCCTACTCCAACCATGTTCTCCACTGTCCAGTCGCCGTGTCGGCTCAAGATGGTCAGTATTTCACTTTTAACCCTTTTGTTACTGTTAAAATGCCTTCAGAAGTTTTCCTTCAAGAAAAAAAGTCAAGGTGATAAAAAAAAAATAAAAGTAGAAGTAAAATAACAGTGATAAAAGAAGGTTAACTCCTTTGTGCTATACAGGTTCAATTCTTCTTTTCGCTTCTTTAGACAGTTTTCATTTCAGTAAGTATAAGGGCAGATAGGGTTTTTAATACATGATGGTTTATCCAATTGCAGAAGGAAAATGGAAAAGAAAATATGGGACGTTTCATTTGCTGTTTTCATAGAAGTACGATTTTGGAAACAGACGTTGAAGATAACATGGGGGGGGGGGGGGGGGGTAATGTTGCGTTAAATCCCAAGTGCCGGCAAGTTTCAGCCTTCTTTCCCATTCAGGGTGGGATTGTACTTTTTGTCATATTTAGCTCTCCAACAAGATCTTTTCAATGTGACTGACAAATGTTATCTGAAACGTCTGAATGTTTCGAAACTCATATCCAGTTGCTTGAGATTTTGCAATTTGGCGTAACCCACTAGTTCCCTACGGCATAAAAGCTAAGGGACTATATGTACACTACAAGAAAAATTCCATTTTTCATCTTACTTGTTTCTTCTTATAATCAGAAAAAATTCTTAAAACAAGAAAGCTTTCTTAATTTAAGAAAAAAATTTGTCCACGAGTTAAGAATTTTTTCTTAAGTAATAATTTCTTACAGCGTTTTTCTTAAACTGATATTATCATTCTTACAAGCTCTAAAAATTCTAATATTTTCCTAGAAATGACAAGAAAAAAATCTTGTCAAGCCTAAAAACAAGAAAATTAAACTTAGATTTCTAGAAAATTCTAGGAGTGAAAATCTCTCCAAGAAATCATTTCTTAACTCAAGAAAATTAAGAAATAATTCCTTGTTTTAAGAATCACTGTTAAAAGAATCTTCAATTTTCAGTTCTTATTCTTTCTTGAAATTCTGAATAGAAGAAAATTTGTCCACGAATTACGAAAAATCAAGTAACCTAGAAAAAAGAAGAAAATTATTTTTTGACTTTTTTTATGCCCTCACAGGAAACATTTCTGCCTACGCCGAGTCGGCGTGGAAACCAGACAAAGGGAAAGTCAGAGGCAAAGACATGCAGTGGGGAGGTGGAGCGATCTACGTGTCTAATTCGGAGAAAAATAATGAAAAAAGCGGCAGACGATTCGGTGTGCAAAACGTCATACCGATGGTGGATCTTTCCACGTGGATACAGAAAAACACAGGTATGAGATCTTTGAACTCTTGTTTAAGATTACGTGTATTTTCCATAGACACCGACGAAATAATACCGCTTCTACTGACACACGACATGTATATGATTTGTTGGCTTTTAAAATCTTCTTTCTTGTAGGTAGTATTTTGCACAAAAAGTACCATTATTTTTTGTTCAGCACTGGAAGACTACGTCATTTTCAAACTTGATGTTGAAGGAGCTGAGTACCCAATCGTGGAGAAGATGATCAAAGAAGGCACCTTCAAGTGGATAGACAAGTGCGTGATTTGACTTGTCATGTCCTTTTACGTCTTACTATAAAGCCTTCGTCGGAATTTAAGCGACGACGGCCGTTTTCTTTTCGGCCGATGTTAGGAAATAGTTCGCCGTATTTCAAAACCGCCTGAGTGTCGACCGTACTTTTCGCTAAAAAAAAATCACAAATTGGACGGGACTCAGGCGACGTCTATCAAGCACTAATGATCATATCTTTTCCATGAGATGGTAGAATCTCTTGGACATTGTAGTTTGAATCGACTAACCTGGTGAAAAGCCAATATTTTGAACAATTATAATTTCTGAGTTTTGGGAAATAAGTAAGACATGAGTGCGGTGGACGGGCACACTAAAATGATCATTATATTAACAGGAATTTTTCAAAAGGCTAATCCAAAAATCTCATAAAATGTTCGAAAATCGTAGCCGCGGCCTCGCTGAATTTAAGCGTAGCTTCTAAGGACCCGCGAACGTCGGCCGATCGCAAACTGCTCGCCAACACGTCGGCCGAGCTAAATTCTTGATTTGTGAAGGGGGCCTTAAGCCTCTTTACAGATCAAGAATTAACTTAAAGCTAGGTCGACGTGTTTGCGAGCTCTAAATCGTCTTTTTCGGCGGAAGAACGACCGACGTCCTAACGATTTTGCGGGCTTCGGACGATTTTTAGCAGCTCGACTGCGCAGTAAAAAAAGGGGCCAGCAAACTTCTATTATGAGCCAAAATAAATGTTCATGCTATCTACAAATAACATTGTAGCAAGCCTTAAAAGGGTAGCTCTTAAGATGTGACATATCTGAGTGGGTGTAGCCATGACTCACCAACGTTGCAGAGGACTGGTGTGTCAATGAAACATCCCAATAGTTGCATCATATATTTATATATAACTCGTTTAAAAACGAGACAATATTATACTGTCCTGAACCAGCACATAATGCTAGCCTGATTGTTAATACTACATGCCATGTGTAAAATAGAATAGTTTCTTACATTTTTAGATACTTGTAACTCATGTAGATAAACTGTTCTGTATGTATTGTATGTACAAGTTGCCATACACTGTATCCTTCAAGTTCTTCTTAATTATATCCCAACATTTCAGGTTTTATGGTGAGTTCCACAGCTGGGCCGCTGTACCTGGATGGTCGAGAGGAAGAAAGCAGAAACTTCGGGACACCATGAAAACCCATGGCATCAAAATGCTGGATTGGGCGGGGGAGCACAAAAGATACCAAGACATGGAAGACCTCCACAAAGTCGACGTAAGTGCAACAATTATAGAAGTCATATCTTCTTTCCACAGCCCTGAATTGAATTTAAAAAAAAAAACAAAAAAAAAACACATCTGATGGTAAGGTACTGTGACTTGAAACACCCTCTCCTGTCAGGTAACTAATTAAAATATTTTATACGGTAGAACGTGGTCAGATCTCGACCAAAAAAAGTGACCTTTGACCTCTGCTCACTACCTCCAAGAGAAATGAAAAATCTAAACTTCTAGAGCCTTCTGCAACTACATGTACAACACATGGCTAAAAGTCTGTGTTTTTTCAACACAATTGAAGGTTAAAAACCCTTACACACACCTTCAAAGTCCTAACATAAAAATATTTTACAGGCACTTTTACCAAAGGTACCTCACTTGTCATTTATCCTAACGTCCTCAGAAGAAGTAGGCTGACAGTTTGGCCTATACGACTGCGCGAAAATTTACCTTGCAATAATCCCTTCTTGTTGCATAAGCGCGGATCAGCCATTAGCCAATCAGATACACTCCATCATGTTGCTTAACGAAAGCTACCAGCCAATCACATCGCTTCTTGACTGTAGGCGGCGACGTGATTGGCTGGACTCAAAGAGAAGGGAAGCGATTGGAAATAGGTAAGGTTCACTTTAAGATAGGGGAGTATTCACCCAATGTTGGTTTAATTTGTAATCAGATCCCTGGAGACACCCCCGGAGTTGCTGGAGAGGTCTACTCCAACTGTTCCCGCTCTCCTGGCGGTCCGGCCCGCCTGTCCCTGGCGGTTCAGGTCGGGATGAACAGGAAGGCAGCCCACAAGCTGGTGGAGACTATACGGGCCCACCCCAGCAACATGCCGGTCACACTCTTCGTCTACGGGGACTTCGTGCAGGGGCATCCGGAGCTGATCACCAAGTGGGCTGAAAGATATACCATAGGAATACGAGAGGTATGTTCTTTTACGCAACCATTTTTTTCTCACCTGATGACGTTTCGATGTCTGTGAATCATCTTCCTCAGAGCTTTTAACTGGAGTTCTGCTTCTCGCAGCTATATGTAGCCGGTGTAGGTGGCGCTTTTGCGGCGAGAACAGTATCCGGAACATTGCTGAGCTTGTAACCCCCTTCGTCCCGGTTCATCACTGGGGTGGACTTCCTTATCCAGACTTCTACTTTGATGTAGCCGATGTAGATGGCGCTTTTGCGGCGAGAAAACAATCCCAAAGGCGGGTAAGCTTGTATCCCCCCTTGTCCCGGTTCTCCAGAACTCCAGTTAGAAGCTCCGAGGAAGGTGTCTGAGAGACATTGAACGTAAGCCAAGTGAGTACCTACATGTTGTGGAGAAGAATGGATTATCCTTTATTCTACCAACCTGATGAAACTATTTTCGGAAGTATCAGGAGAGCTTCAGTAGAAATACACAACTTCGGATTACATCATAGCTATGCTCTAAATGTACTAATTTTCTTTTAAAAACGTCCTTTCAGAACGCACCATTTCCGGCAGATCACTGGATCCTTCAGAACGCAAACGTGATGCGGATGAGTTTAATGTCGGCCGTACAGCGGATGAAAGAAGTCGGACTACAAGCAGCCTACTACTATCCTGATGGTCTGTCGGGACGAGTGAAAGACGTCGCGAAGAAAAGAGGGTTGCGGATCGTTCAACCGACAACCAAGTTTCCTCCGAACATGGGTTAGTATGGTGTCATCCATATTTCCACGCCACGCACATCCCTTGTATTGTAAGCAAAGGTAGCAACAGGCCTGGCGTACTTGACTGCAATCTGTCATTCCCGCTGCGTTTAATAGCGTTTGCCAGCCATCGTCAGCCAATCACGTCGCCGATGACGGTCAACAGGCAACGTGATTGGCTAATGATTCTTTACCTTTCATGACAGGAGGGGGGATCTGATTAGACGATGGATGGGAAGGACGGAAAGCAGTACTCTCCAAACAGAGGTTGGTGGGAAATATTGTGACCTTCATCCACAATATCTTTCGTTTTCTGTCAACAATCCCCACCAGAAAACAGAAGATATATGGTAGAAATGTACATGTCACAGTCTTTCCAACCAACCTCTGCTTGGAGAGTAAGCCAACGTGATCAAACCATTGCTTCTTCTGGGATTTTAAGTGAAATCTGGGCATTTTTTAATTTTTGGAGTGGTTGCGGTAGGAAAGACCTAAACTTGTTGAATTAGTTGTAAATAGAATGACCTTTCTCAATCTCGGGGGATTTTGCACCCCCCTAAAATAGTGGCATCGTCGCCAGCTATCTGTTTTGAGCCAAACGGGTCAATCCAAGGGCTCTGATTAGGGGGTATATCTCAAGACTAGCCGTATAGAAATTATTGGAAATGAATTGAAGAGGCTATCATTTGAGGTAAGTTTGTATGGTATGAACTTTTGATTCATGAGATAATAGCACATTTCTTTCTGCAAATTTCCCGTTGGATAACATATATTCCTGGGGAAAATTGTAATTGTGGCGTCACCCCTTCAGGAACACTGCTAACGGAAGACAACTACTACAAGTACAGAGACGTGGAGAGGACACCCAAGGCACTCCGTATCCTGTATGAGCGCATCTCTGACGGAGGGATTCTCAGTCTGGACAGTGACCATCTAGACAGCTACATGATCTCCGCTTTTCTCATGGACTACCTGTACGAAAACTCCGGCTTTGAACTTGTCAATGTTGGCAACTGTTTGAAGTCATAGAATCCGTCTGAAATTGTCGAATAGCACCGGTGCATCTTCTCTCTAATTAAGCTAAGTGCTTAAAAACTGTTATTTGTTGTCGTTTTTCATGGCCGCTCCTTTTGTCATTATATCTAATGTGCGGTGAACAAGTTGGTAGCAACTTGAGCGGATATACTATGTACATGGTTCTATATAGACTGGTGTAACTAGATCACTTCAAGAAATTAGAAAAAACTCAAAATCTACGGCAATGATGTATTAGTATTGTTATAATCGATGAAAGGCATAGTGTACCGATTATAAGTTAAAAGGACCAGATTTTCAGGACCCAACTGTTGGTTCTTTTAAAACAGTATCATATTTTTCTCAATGCAGTTTTATTTCGCTAAAAATATAAAATACATGCAATAATTATGGAAAACTGTCAATATGTCGTTATGATAAACAGATGAAACAGCACCACAACTTGCTTTTTTTTATATCTGAATTCTTAAGAAGATATCTTGCCGAATGTTTGCGATCGTAAACTCTAGTCGTTTTTTTTTAAATAAAGAATTAAAGTAAACAATTGTTTGTGATCGACATTTTGCGTTGTGTATTTTATCCATGAGTAGGTCATCAACACACACACACACACACACACACAAACACAAACATACATACAAACGAACGCAAAAGAAAAGATATCCTTCCAGGCAAAGTTTAGTAGTTAGTCAACAAAAATATAAGTAAAGACAATAAACAAATGTCACAAAAAAAGAATCAATGCATAAACAAATAGCATGTTAGTAGAAGACGAAAAAACAACTCAAGCAAATATCCAAAATGTCAGTGACCTGAACCTATACGTTCTAGAGGTTGTACAGTCATAGTAAACAATGAATTCATTTGACAGGCAGTCTGTTTGAGACCTATATTTGTGGAACCAAGTGGCCCTGAACGGATGTCGTACACTCCCCTTCTTGCCAATAGAAGTGGATTATTTTGTGCCAGAGACGACGGGGCAATATGGCGTTCTGTAGGTTGGGCAGTAACCTGTATTTGTGTAGCCCAGTCACCCAGAACGGTTGTCGTCCACACCCCTTCTAACCAACAGAGGCCGATCATTTTGTACCAGAGGCCGCTGGGACAAACATGGCGTTCCGTTGGGCAGTAGCTGTCTTGGTTCTCGCGGTTTCCACAGACGTGGTAGTGGAGGGATGTTGGTCAATTCCCAGCGTCCAACGCGAGGAGAAAGGTACGTTAAACAGAGTCTCAAGTCCACATACGTACGCTTTAGACTCTTAAAAATTTTTGGCGACGCCTCGAGTATATGTGTATGCGTCCGATTGGCAATAATTTCCAGAATTGTGCATGATTTTTTAAAACTGTAGTACTTTTATGGTAAATGACGGTACGGGTAAAGAGAAATGAAGTGGACTTCATATTTTCTCAAAGATATAGTCTACGAGAGAAGTAGGCAACGATTTGTCGTACGACTGTTTCAAAAGATAAGTGTGAAGACAGGCTTGAAATCGCAAATCCACATAGGTACGCTTTACACTCGAGTAGACGTGACACTAGCGAGAAAGTCATGATTGAAGTAAAACTAGTTGGATATTTTGAATGTTGCACCAATATAGCCATGAAAATAAGTGAAGTTGCCAACTTGGTAAGTGGCACAAATCTACTATGCCAATCTCGTGTCAGTTTTACTACACTTATCTATTGCGCATTTTGACTACAGGAACGAATGGCTGTGATACCATGTATTGTTGCTTCAATTCTTGTTACAACGTTTATGGTGTCTATTTTCAAAATTTAGCCATTGTGCTTTTTACCCGTCTTGTTTTTTTTCACCCTATATGATTATTGTTGCGGTCTGTAGATGATGTCATCCTTATAATTTACCTGTTTGGCTTATTTAATCACGAAAGTGTTAAATCATATTATCATATAGCCAGGCGACTTTAACCAATCCGAATGCCCCATTCCATGTTGTTTATGACGCCGTAAAACATAGAATTTCGGCCAGCCAGGTGTTGAAAGATTTAACACCTATTCCTTGTTGATGGTGTCATAACGCCTGGTCCTTTGCTATAACCACCACAAAAAAACTTCGCTCACTTGGTGGTTTTATTCGTTGGTTATTGTTTATTTGTTTTCACACACACAAATCCACGTGAGCAGGAGGTCACAGACCTCCTGAATTAAGTGCGATTTGTTACAAATGGTCTCAATAAAAACATGGCATAGACATACAAATGCAGGTTACAAACGAGTCAGTAAGTGAACCAACCGGGAGGCTAGTGCGAGACCCAGTAACATTACTGAGCAGTAGAGTAATTGAACAGTCTGACAGCTGTGTGCACAAAGGACTGTCTCAGTCTTTCAGTTCTTGCTTTAGGCACTGAGAACATGTTCTGATTTCTCAGTTGCCTGCCAGATGCTGTAGCTCGTTGGGGGGGCACAAGGTCGTGTAGCGGGTGTTCTGGCTTTAGCATTTCCTTAAACAGCTTTATTGCTGCGGCTTGTCTCCTTTCTTTCAAGGACGGAAGGTTTGGTACTGAACGTCTGCCACCACAGGAGATGATACGGAGGGCACGCTTTTGAACTCGTTCCATACTGGTAGACAGTTCCTCGTTGCAACCGACCAACAAAACGTGTCCATACTCGAGGACTGGGCGAATGAGTGACAAGTATACCTGTACCAGGTCGGGAACGCTCATCCCTTGCTTTGTCAATACACGCAGGTAGTATAGTCTACTGGAGGCTTTGGAGACTGTCGACCTCACGTGGTCCTGGAAGGTCAGTTTGCTATCAAAAATGAATCCTAAGCCCTTAGCAGTACTAGTGACTGGGACCTGGTCGCCTCCAAGAGACAGAGGTGTTAGAGCCGGAATGTTCCTTTTGAAGCAGATCAGCAACCTTTGACTTTTCTTGCCATTTAGCAACATTTCGTTGCTGTTTGCCCAAGAGTCAAGCTGCGATGCTTCTGTTGACATAGGATTGACGTCCATACCAGTGTTCTCTGTGGGGATTGACCTGGACAGGCCCACATCATCGGCATACCCAACATCTAAGGTATCTCTGTAGACTGTGGTGCGAGAACTCATAAATAACAGGAACAAGTAGGGCGACAGCACCCCTCCTTGAGGTACACCAGATGTAAGGGTCAGCCAGCAACTAAAGGTGCCGTTTACAGAGACTCTCTGGGTTCGACCTTGCAGGTAGTTGTGTAGCCAGGCAACCATACGTGGATTCGCGACCACGTCGTTCACACGCCGCAGTAGAACTGGGTGGCTCACCCTGTCGAAGGTCTTGCTCATATCTGCGAGTAGCACATCGACTGCCGTGTTGTCTCTGGAGTCAAGGGCTGTCAGCCAAGTGTGGACCATCCTGATGGCGGCGATGACAGTGGATGAGCCCTTGAGGTACGCATACTGGTTGGTGATGACTGGTGTGATGGCCGGGAGGAGTCTTTTCAGTATGCACCTTTCCAGCAACTTGGCCAGAACAGGGAGGAGAGACACAGGCCTCATGTCACTCGGGTTGACTGCTCCCCTTGACTTGGGGATGGGAACAACATTAGCAGCCTTCCAGACGCTTGGTACTAATCCCTGCTCGTAGGAGGCATTGAACAGGTGTGTGATGACCGGGGCAAAGTCCTCAGCATACTGCTTCAGAGTCCATGTAGGAAGGTCGTCTGGACCACTTGCCTTGGTGGGGTTTATGCTCTTGAGAAGAGCCTTCACTTCTCCAATCGTGCACAGCTCTACTGCTTTGGCAGGACGTTGAAGGGGGAATAGGTACAAGTCCTGACCGGGGCACCATGCCGCGGAGAAGTGCTGGTTCAGGGCTTCAGCCACTTCGTGTTCTGGTTTACCATCAATGGTGATGCGATTTGCTCCCTCTTGTGACCTGCCCAATTCTCGGTTAACAAAACTCCACCATTGACGTGGGTTCTCTTGCCTGAGAATTTGAGCAAAGTTCCTGTAGTACCACCACTTTGCCTGTCTGATGGCTACCTGGGCTTTGTTCCGGAGACTCTTCCATCGAGCAGACTTGCCATGCCGTTTGAACTCCTCTGTTCTTCTCATGATGACTCGCTTGACGCGATCATTGAGCCATTTCTTGTCACAGGCCCTCACCGAAGAGGCTTTTGCAGGAAGATGATCCTCTACCAGACCCGTAGTCAGGTTGTAGAATGTTCCAACTTTCTGTTCCACAGAGACTGCTTCATACACTGGAGACCAGTCCGCCGTGGCCAGTGCTAGCCCTAGGTTCAACTTTGCCACAGCAGATGCCACCCTCCGAGTAATCTTGGCCGATTTGCTTCTCGGTGGTAGCTGAATGCGGGGCGGAAGAAGAACACAACAGTGATCTCCAGTGCCAATTGGAGCAAGTGTGAGTGGATCGCGGTAGTGTTTGGCCAGGTTGGTTATGATCAAGTCCAACGTGGCCGAGCCCCGAGTAGCCTGCGTCACTACTTGCTTCAGGTGGGGATGCACTGTGAACAGGTTCTGGAGCGGCAATTTGTTGAAATCGCCACAGATCAGGAAACCAGCGTGGGGTTGTTTTCGATACAACCAGTCACAAGAGTTAATGAGATATTGAATCATGTTGGAAGACCCAGTCTTATCGTTATTACACGGTGGATGATACACAATACCAAGGAAAAGAACCGGAACAGTCCTAGGCAGCCACCTTGGTCTAACTTGAAGCCACATTACTTCCAGTGTGTCATTTTCAAGGTCATGTAGTCTTGTTGCTGGTATATCGTCTGCAATGAACAATGCCACTCCCCCACCCCGACTGTGCTGTCTATCCCTTCTGAACAGTCTGTACCCCTCAATCGATGAAACATCATCCGGGATCTGAGGTGTTAACCATGTCTCAGTAATGCACGCTATCTGTACAGAATGACTGGCCAGAGTGGCCTCTAACTCATACTTTTTACTGATCAGCGAGCGAACATTTGACAGAAACACGCTAGGAAAAGTCCTGGTACACTGTTGTGCTGGCCTAGTATGGCCAGTAGAAACTAGTGGTATCTTACGAAGTACCCTGGTTCTGTTATTACAACTCAGGTAGCCATTTACATGTGTATCGGATCTGTTAGTTACATACTGTTTGATTCTACAAAGTTTCTGCCTCCTTGCAGTCCCCCCACGGTTTCCTCTCAACCTCTCGTTCGAATAACCTGCATAACACATTGTTGATTACTTCTGTCACTGTCTAACAAATAACTAAGCTACAGCTGCCGCTGACCCGGCGCTATTAAATAACAATCAAATATATACGTCTGATAACAATATTTCAAGGAAGCATAACCTCTATCATAGGGACTGCCGTTGCATGAGAGTATTTAGTAACAATGGGTACAAACATGCATGGGCAGGGAGAGATCAGAGGTTGGAAGAATGGCGCCCTCCCCATATTCATAAAAAATTGCAAGCGGGAAACTGTACAAGACCAAATCCCTATAAATTAAAAATTTTCGGCAACCTATCGTTATCAGTGTATTCTCTAAGTCATTAGCAATCGTACAATCACACAAATAGACAACAATAGTTTGAGTGGAAACTGGTTTTCAACAGATTAAAACCCTATCCTACTCACACAAATAAAAGCATGGCAGCCATCTTCCTGACCTCTGACCTCTGTTATATCAAAGGACCAGGTGTTATGACCCCATAAAACACCTCAGGGCGAGTCATTTACCCTTAAATAATTTTCTTTAGGTCCGTGTACTCTGAAAACAGAGGAGATTAACGAGATGTTGAACGGACCGGACTATATCGCGGATTTATTTCCACCTGACTGCGACGCGGATGGATACTACAGCGCTAAACAGTGCGACATTGCACACGGCTAGTAAGTATAGATAATTTCAAACAATAAATCAATCAATCTAATATCTTTTAGTTATGATTGACTCCGTGTATATAGAGTCTTTGCTTTACCTTCGTTTTCACGGAGGTTTTGTAGTTAAAAATTTACTGGTTAAAATGAAAAGGGCCTAGTATATTCCATTGGCCTTCGTTCGGTACCTCAGATACTGTCTAGCATCACCGGTAAATCGACTCGGAGATTAGTCCGTTGGTGTGTTGGTTGTTCGTATTTTTTCGTGACAGTGGTACATGTCATCAGTTTTGAAGTGATGGACACATCTGGAGCATTGACAGGAAGTCATGGTTCAAAAGGTGTCAGAAAGGTCCCAGAAATATGACAGGAAACAATGTTGGACCCAGTCCATAAAGTGTTTCCCAGTGTGTGTGGCACATAGTCTGTATAACGGCCAACGGCCGGTCGGATGTTGGGCTGGCTGCTATAAGCAAGCTTTAATCAGGCTATGTGGCACAGAAATAGAACTCCGTGTTATCAATGATTTAACACAACATGCTTTGAAGCAAAGGATATTGTGACTAAGTGAGTCAATAATAAAGCAAGAAAAGTAAGAAAAATCTATGTATTTCACCAGGGTTTGAAATTTTTCATCTCTTGATGGTGTGAGATTTTGTGCTAATAAGTGTGTTTTTGTTTTTTTAATTTAGAGGGAACAAAGTACAGCACATAGGAGTTAGTTAGTACAGTGCTGTTACCTTTTAGAAATTTGTAGCTATAGATTAAATATCTCTTGAATTGGAATAATTCTAACCCATTTGTGTGTTCTTGTAGCTGCCAGTGCGTTGACAGGGAAGGGAACCCGATTGGAAATTATAACGGGTTCGTTGATGACCTGGCCATTGGAGAGCAAGGAACATGGGAGGACTCAACATGCGGTCAGTAGCATTTCTTTTGGTCTTCATTTCGAACGTTTTGCCCTCTTGATATCAAAATATGATGCAAAGTTGACCTCAGCTTGTCTTACGTTTGATCTTTAATAGATTTTATGACCTCTCCATGGGTTTGGAATATCATACTTTTGTTTTCAAAATATTGAAACCGACTTCCGTCGACTTGATATCCCCAAATTCTGTTTTAGAATACAACGGTTAACGGATATAGGTTACCCGAAGATAAAGGTGACCAAGCGTTAGACCAAAATCATTCGAATTGATATCTATATACTTTTCCACTTGATGTACTATGGACGATAGAATGGTCTATCTATACATAAAAGAGTACCATACATGGATATCATAAAACAGCATTGCAGACAGTTATACCTTGCTGTAAAACTAGTTGAAGTTAGTTTTAGTCTTAAAATAGCAACCTTAGCATATACAACATGAAATATTCGAGTCCTCATCTTAAACGAATATAGCACTCGAATATTGTCTACAGGCTACACAACGAAATCCACTTTTAAATCTTATCAATATTCTGGACCCCCAAAATGATAGTCTGTGTAACACAAACTCCGCTGTCCAGGGCTCTAACTGGCCCCTCCCCGCGGATAGTGGGGATAGTGGCCGGCGGATGTTTGGCGGGCTGCTATAAGCGAGATTTAATCAGGCTACCAAAATGATTGTTCGATGGAATAGTCCGTACGTCAGATGCAAATAGTAGTCAGTCAACCAAGACACATTTTGACAGAAAGCCACCGCCTTACTCACATATTGGTAATAGCTGTTTTTCAAAAACATTAATTTGGACCTTTACGTAGTCACAAACCCCATTCAAAGTGCAGTCAGTCGACAAAACAACTAAAGGCCTACTTTATTTTCTGTTAGCTCCCTTTAGAACCGCTGTCTGTGTGTTGAGTAAATATTGCCGACTAGCGGAATTGAAGAATAATGCAGGTTTCCTTGTTTCCGCAGCGTGTGCCCGTGAGGAGCACGACATCAACAGTCAGCCCCCCATGCCTGGAGCCTTTGTCCCGCGCTGTGACTCGAAGGGAGAGTACGCCAGCATCCAGTGCCGAGGATCCATGTGTTACTGTGTGGACGACAACCTGCAACAAGTTGGGCAGAGTGTGTATCTGTGGCAGCAGAATTTGTTGAATTGCGATCATGGTAAGTCACGTAACATATAGTGCATTCCTGAGTGAGGTTCGCTAGGGGGCGTACTTCCCTCAAGCGAATAAAGTGTTCATTTGGAGTTGTCCGTGTATACTTATGTGTATGTGTATGCGTATGTGTGCTTGTGTATGTTTGTATGTTTGTGTGTGTGTGTGTGTGCCTGTGTGTGTGCTTGTGTGTGTGTGTGCGTGCGTGCGTGTTTGTGTGTGTGTGTGTGTGTGTGTGTGTGTGCCTGTGTGTCTCTGTGTGCGCTCGCGTGTGCTTTTTGTAGTGCGTTTTCTGTATCTAACTTGATATTCTCTGACCCGACTTCAATATGCTAGTATGCAGTACTCTTCAATGCACGACAAGCACTGTTAAAATTTATCTTGTGCTAATGCCAACAAGTCAACACACAGTGATTGAACTAATGAATAAACCAACCGTATTCTGTCATTGTTTGAACTCTACGATACTCCCTGGCCATTTAGGCCAAAACGGACACTACATGTAATTGAATAACTACATGTAATTGAAGAGCAGTAATACAACTAACAGAGCAGCATTTATTCACTGCAACATGGCGGGGTCAAGGTCTCAGAATGACTAACAATGACGTCATCTCATTAAAATAGACGACATCATATCATTAGCATAAACCAAACGCACTGGCGAATGAAAGCTTATCTGTGATGTTAGAATCCATAGTTGTAAAGTTTAAACTTTGTCCCGACAAAAAAAAGACTCACCTTAAATTTTCGGTCAAGCACATCGACCTTCGCTAATGTTCCGGAAGTCGGTGGATGACGTCAGCAGCGAATCGTAGATGGCGGAAAGGCGGAACCAGCCGAAAATTATGGTTATTTTTTTCTTGTTTTGTGTTGTAACGAAGTTTAAACTTTACAACCTATCGCACAGACCTTACAGGGAGACCAACCCAGCGGCCGCGGCCAACATTCCCACCCCAGCCGCCAACATTCCTGCCTCGTCGATGTGAATACGGCGGACAGTTCTATCCCCCAGGGACCACAATATACGAGACAACAGGCTGCATGGGAGGCGGGGCAAGGTGCGATGAAAACGGACAGGTCCTTGTCTGGGACAACTTTGGATTCGGATGTTAGTTTTTTTTATAAGGTTTACCTTAAAGTTCCCAGATGGGAAACATCGTTTTTCTTTCTACGTTTCTTGCTCCTCTTTTTTTCTCTATCTGCAACAAGTCAGTCAAATTGTGTATCTGTGACAGGAGCATTTGTTGAGCTGCGACAGTAGGCGACGTAATATACTGCAAACATGACAAAGTTCGCTAGGAGGCTTGGAGGCGGTGCAAGGTGCGACGAAAACGGTCAGGTTCTTGTGTGGGACAACTTTGGATTCGGATGTAAGTTTCTTATGTTTACCTCCACAGTAGGGAAACATATAGTTTTTTTTCTGTCTACGTTTCTTTTGTCCTCTTCTTCTTTCATTTCAAACAAATAAGGTCAATGACCTGGACCAGACTGCTGTCACCATGGTTACAAGATAGAGGTGAAACAGACGCTATGTTATGTTTGATTACATAATGTAGCAAGTGGCAGGACAGAAACGGAGGGGCTGGTCACCATACATATATGAATGTGTTTGAGTACGAACATGTGAACGTGATATAAACGCGATGTGTTTTCTTGCAAAATGTAACTTTTTAGTTCTAGTCATAACTATTTGTATTAAATCTCTATATTTAGCCAATTTAGAAGGAATGAAATTGTTTATCTATTACCATAGTGGATTAAACATCCAGAGCATTCCGTCTACAACTTATCTTTATACGGAACGGCGGCTCTAGTTCTAAATCAAATGAGTGAGGTAACCTGTAGCGTCCTCCGTCTCGGTTCCGTAATGTTAGACGGCCTTGTTAATTGTAAACCACTATATTTTGCTACTATAGGTTGCGAACGCAACGGACAATACTACGAGGACGGGACCACCATCACGGATGGCGATCTGACCTGTACTTGCGTTGGGAGTGACAGTGCTTCTCCGGCCCCTATGGCCTGCACAGGTATCCAACATGTTTTTTTTTTCATCTGAAAATTACTGTAAATGCAGAAATGTTCACGGTGGATTAATGTTTGCGGTTTTCGCGATGACCACTTCACCGCGAACTTAAATCCACCGCGAACATTTTTCTATTATTGTATTAGACTGCAGTCTATGGTGTTACCGCGAATTTAAATCCTCCGCGAAAATTCCTTTTACTCGCTACCGCGAAATTAAATCCCCGCGAACTTAAATGAATTTACAGTATTTCATCAGGTTGGTGGAATATAGGATATATCAGAATTCTTGTACACAACCAGGTTATACTTACTGTGCTTACGGTTCGGTCAACCCCAGTGATGAACCGGGACGAGGGGGGATACAAACTTGGCCACGTTTGGGATAGTGTTCTAGCCGCAAAAGCGCCACCTACATCAGCTACATATAGCGACGAGAAGCAGAAATCCAGTCAGAAGCTCTGAGAAAGGTGTCTGATAGACACCGAAACGTAAGCACTGTAAGAATACCCTCGTTGTGTACAAGAATTCTCCTGTATCCCATGCATGTTTTTTCATCTTGAAATCATCTTGATTGGTAAACAAAATAACACTGCAAAATTTGCCATTTTAATCTTTCTTCTGTAACAAGCTATTAAACTATTCTTTGGGTACATCAGGTTACAAAATACAAAACTAATCAACGTTTAACCAATGAGTACACAGCTTATCAACGTTGGACCAACCAGCGTGGCTGACCATGCTTACGTCATGGTCATATGAGTGCTAACACACTATTGCATGATAAGGTCCTAACGGTTTTTTTTAATTACTTCTGCCGACAGGTCCACCAACGGCTGAGCCTATCGGCCCTATACCACCATCCCTTCCACCAACCAGTAAGTTTTCAATACCTTAAGCTTTTTTTACGTAAAAAAATTATATATATATACATATATATTATTCACTCAAAGTCATTCCAACGACATTTAAAAGGAACATTGTACAGGTTGTAATAGAACATTTGTAATAGTAGGTTGCAACGTACATAATTTGTTGTTTAGTTGATGTGTCCTATAAAGAACTCTGCTAAAATTGATCGCATTTTAATCATTTGATGCGAAGACTTTTCTATATTTCCGTTTTTCCGAGGTAAATTTCATCTAGTTGTAGATATGTAGATAATAGCCTCAACGCTGTTCGTCGTATATGCTGTCGTTTTGGATACCCATATGTCACAAAGTATTTTCAAAAGTAACGTATACTAACTACAACGCTAACGTTAATAAAAGCAATTTTCTTTCTTTCTTTTGCCTCTCCTATCATCTTCTTAATTATGGAGTTTCACTGGGATTTCTTTCTATTTCTTTCTAGAGCTATCCTCTTCGGAAATTATTTTCAGCTATCCTCTTCGGAAAATATTTGCAAAAATCGCGGCCCCTACAATTCCAGAGCTTGCCGCTAGGGTCCTAATCATATATGATCTCGCATCGAACACATAAGCTATCTATCATGTAAAAACTGTGTCCATAGCATTTCCACAATACGAGGTGTAAAAACGGAAGTTCTGTTGCAGTACCTAAGGAAGTCACTAATCCATATGCCATAATGCCAGAATTTTATCGTCTCCTTTCTTCGCCCTCCAATCTTTAATGTTAATTTTTTTATTGTTACCTCCATGAAATGTCATGGATGTTATGTTTTATCCTGCGTTTGTCTGCGTGTCAACAATATAACTCAAGAACGGCTGGGTGAATTTGTTTCATACTTGGTGTGTTGGTAGGGTGTGATGAAATCTGGAAATGATTAGATTGTGGGTCCTCTAGCGGATTCCCTTGGTACTGCAGCTCAACTACCGGTTTTGGTATCTCATGCTCTGAACTAGTTACGGTTTTATTTTTCTCTCCATTGCCTTCTAGACGCTGGAAATTGCAGTAGCAGCCTCTGTCTCAACGATGCGAACTGCTGGGACGCCGGTATGGAAGCTGGGCACATGTGCGAGTGCCGTCTGGGGTACGACGGTTCCAGGTGTGAGAACTACAACGATCCCTGCCAGTCCGGTAACAACCCTTGTCAGAACGGCGGTACTTGTTTGTACGACAACTGGGATGGTAACACCTACCCCTACTGCCAGTGCCCGCCAGAGTTTACCGGTGAGGCTTAGATCTCATTCCCAACCCGGGGCCCGACCGGGTAGCTTTCGGAAACGAAAAATATGATATAAGAGGCAACGTAAGTAAATAGTCATGAGCATAATTTGTGTATATTCCATGATCACACTTTATTTTTCGTTTCCGCAAACATCCCGGCCGGGATCCGGTGTAGCCGAAGGCTAACGTCTCATTTCCAAACTGGGGCCCTGCCGGGATGTTTAGTTTGTTGAAAGGAAAAATAGAAATGTGCACGTTAGAATATAATATGCACAGATAACGCCCACGACGACTATTCTCTTTACGTCTTGTGTAGTTTGGTGTCTTTTATATCATACTTTTTGTTCTCGAGAGCTCCTGATCGGGCCCCGGTTTGGAAAAAATGTTTTTTTTCTTAAGTAGGCCTAATATTATAAGTCATAAGACCTAGGAAAATGTTTCATTCCTAAAAAAATAGGGTAGATACGTAGGGATTATGTCATTTAAAAATATATATTATTTTAGACTTTGAGTTTTAGTGATACAATACAGTTTAACTGAAATGTATATAAGGACACTTGTATATCCAATGTCAAACTTATATTTTGTTCATTATGGTTACAAATTGAGTAATTCTATGCTACTTTGCGACACTTAATTTGTCAATTAACTTCATCATTTAGAAATATAATGATAGAGTTTTATTATGGTATCATAAAAGTATTGACCTAAGTGTATGGGTATCATTTATGTTCATTTTCTTTCTTGTAAGGCATGGTATGTGACACCCCGTTCCCCACCACCTGTGACGACAGCAGCTGCCAAAATGGCGGCACCTGTACCAGGATGCCTTGCGACGGCGGGCCCGACTGCCCGGATGAGGGGTGGTGCACCTGCGCAGCTGGGTTCACCGGGTACACCTGCGAGTTCCTCTTCGGCATCTGCGACGACAACAGCTGCATGAACGGTGGAATGTGCGAACAAGTTCCGTTCGAGAGCTACTACTCTTGCAACTGTCCCCCTGGTGAGAAAAATAAAACTTGTGTGTGTGTGTGTTTTTTGTTGTTGTTGCTTTTTATTAGACAGTCTTTATATATATTACATATGTACTTACAATGTAGTTTTCCCTACACAGGAGCCATTCATACGTTTATCGTACTATGCTAGCTAGGATTGTGACCGTACAGATGTTCGTTTACTTTTTATTTGAAAACTTTTAGATGGTACTCCAAAGGAAAGCAATCCCGCGGAAGCTTATTCCATAGTAATGATGTAGTAATGACACAAGGACGTTATTGTGTTCTCCTAGAACTTCTAGGGACGAACCTAACGTCCAGAGGTGGATAATAGAGAAAGAAGTCCAAAGTTTTCAACAGGCGCTTCAAGATGTGTTTAACCCATATGGTACTTTTGACAGCTTAGAGATTATTGTAGACGAACTCAAGAATTGAATCATTCATAAGCAGAGCGAGAAATGAACAAAAAATTTTGAATATTTCAAGGAAGTGTGGAGTTACGTATTTTTTACCTGTGGTCATTGCTTCAATCTTGTATTTTGACATATGGAATATTATCTGTGTTCGTAGTAGTAAAAGTACAATGCTAAAATATTCTTCCAACACTAAGGCATGTGTAAGCTAAAGGTGTACACGGATTGGATCATATTTGTACCGGTCTTGTATTTTCACTTATTTATTTTTTCAAATACTCTTACATTGCGTTACAGGTACGTCTGGGATTCAGTGTGAGACTGTGGGCTAGTGTTCACCTCCTGTAAGTACAATATACATCAAATTGAACTTAGAACGGACATATAGAATACTAGTTACTTCAATGACAGCGTGTACGCCTGACTGACACTGTAAAAAGAAAACGACGAGAACAACACAGAAGAAATGGGAGGTATAGTACTAGTTTGAGCGTAATTTCTAAGCAGATGTAAGGGTAGCAAATTGCAACGTGTGGAGGCCTGATAGCCTCGGAAAACGTCGCGGTGTTCCATTCCAATATGCGCTTGAATCTCTTTATTATAAGCGCCTTTTTGTAGAACAATACTTCTTTATATAATCATGTACTAGTATATCAATGCAGGTACTTTTTGCCTCTATTCCATTTGTGATATGCAGGTTTTTGCAGTGCGTCCAGAATAATTGAATAGTTGCAGGTTGTTGCATTTCCGCTAGGTGTCTCTGATACAATCTTCAAGCTACAGTGTTTTTCCTCACATTCTCTTTTTCTTTCAGAATGTGTCTTGCACTGGTTCCACCAATGATGACACGGAACGTCAATCTCGCATGCAATTATCAGGAGGAATGATTGTAAAATGTTTTTGGCTAAAAAGATTTCTGCGTTGAAAATCGTACGTTGAACCGGCATGATCTTTCCTCTCGATAATCATTTGGGACTAGCGTTTTAGTCTTAATATCAGTTTAGTATGTAGAGTGAGAGAGAGACAGATAGACAGAGAAACGCAGAGAGAGAGAGAGAGAGAGAGAGAGAGAGAGAGAGAGAGAGAGAGAGAGAGAGAGAGAGAGAAAGAGATGGGGCGAGAGACGTAGACTACATGTTTGACTTTATACTAAATAGCAGTGAAGAAACGATACGGGAACCTTTGCCGTATAATAAAACTGAGTGTGCAAAGTTGCTGGAATGTTTATCATTTCTGTGGATTATGGATATAGAAGATGGTCTAGGAAAGATCGTTGAACGTTTGGTTGAATTTTGTTTATTCAAGAAATCTCAAATCGACCTTCAGGCCGCTTTTAATCAGGTCAGGAGGAAAGAGGCAAGAGTCAGACAACGTATATAGCAGAGATACAGTTTACATCATTTAAAGTCCTAATGAGTCTTATAAGTCTATGTACACAAATTGGGATTGTTTGGATTGTTGACTAAAAATGCGGGGGTACTGAGTTCGAAACACGGACAGGTCTTGGAAAAGGCTCTTTACTAATCTCCAAGCAGATCCTACGGTGCCATAAGATAGTATCAAAGCTGGCCAGGGAGTATAGCCGGCTAAGGGAGGCAAACGTTTCATACTATACATTACGCACCGTGGATCTGGTTCGAGATTAGCTCTTTACATCCAATTAGCACTTTAGCCTCGGTTAGAGACGAACCTAGGATAGGGCGTTAAACATAGCCTGATTAAATCTCGCTTATAGCAGCCCGCCAAACATCCACCGCGGGGAGGGGCCAGTTACAGCCCTGGACAGCAGAGTTTGTGTTACACAGACTACGTTAAACAGAGTTAGCCACAATTTAAGCCTGTTAAAAAAAGTTGCCATGTTGACTTTTAAAAAAAAGTAGGGGTCCTTCCCGCCGTGAGGGAATCAAACAAATCGGTCCGTATATATCTAGCCTGGCTCTTCTGTCTTCAGTAACCTGAAGTTGTTGTGGTACTGTAAATGCACTTAATATCGCGGGGATTTAATTTCGCGGTAGCGGGAAAAAAGGACTTTTCGCGGTGGATATTAGTTTCGCTGTAGCACCATGCACTGTAATCTCTTACTGCCATGGAAAAATGTTCGCGGTGGTTTTAAGTTCGAGATGAAGTGGCCACCGCAAAAACCGCGAACATTAATCCACCGCGAAAGTTTCCGCATTTACAGTACGCCATAAAGCATAAGGCAGATTGCCTAGTATGTAATACAAACAAACAAAATGTTATAGAGGCTGCGTGGTTGAAAGTGGTGACTGTGTATATGTTTCTCTGTAGAAAAGCCTTGCCTTACGAATTCCCTGCAATTTTTCCCTTTCTCCTGTGATCTGTTTCTGTAACACAATCAGATGGTGCAATTCCGTACAATTGTTCCTGACGATCATTCTTCATTTAATATTCATCGTCAACTATTTACTGTTTTGTCTTCAAATCTTCTATTTCTACGCATTTTAAATGGAGAAAATATCCACGCACCTTGTTTTGTCCTAGATACTAAAACTATATGTGCGATCGTGGTGTTAGAGTTAACTCTAAAGGTTCTATCTAAGGCCTATCTTTATTCATTCATTCATTAAAAGTCATCAAAGAACAGATTGTATCAATGCTTTAAAAAGAAACTGTACTACGAATACAAGGTGTTTTTTTTAGTCTCTACTAGACTGACTAGTCTCTACCAGACTCCGGATCGCTGGAAAATCGTAGAAATGGAACAAATAGAGAGGAATATAACCGACCAGGGAACAGCTCGCCGGTTATACTCCTCTGGCCGGCTTACTCCTCTGATTTGTTCCATTTCTACGATTTTTCCAGCGATCCGGAGTCTGGTAGAGACTACAGACTGACTACGCTGGCTAGTATAGGGAGAATAATTCGCCAGGGTAGTTTTGCTACAAGAGAAGTTTATCGGTCGCGCTCCGAAGAGAAAACATAAACCTAAGCGTGGACTGATTCCCCTGGCCAATTCCCAAATTTTTTTGCCGAATTCTACGATCCCCGCACCCCTGTAGGAAGGCCTGGCGAATGTCTCTGTTCGATTGATAGGTTCAACTACATTCTGGTAGGCGATAACCGTAATACTGTGTGCAAGTAGGCAAATATATCCACGAATGCTTGTACCGCAGAACCAATAGTATAAATGACATGCTAAACCCAATATGTTGAAATCAATATATGTCAGTTGAGTTGTACTGTAAGTAGTTACATGTATTATAGATCTTACGAAAGTCGCTGCACTTTTGTCGTGTCAATAAAGATTTCTGTAGATTTCCGTATTCTTCAGTTTAGCCCCCCTCCCCCTTCGGTGACCATGTGATTTCACATGAGCAAGTTAACACCTAATTTCTAATTGCTAAACATTTTAGCACCTTTCCTCCCGAGGTCTGGTACATGCTGACACGGTAAGCCGGTCTAATCAGCTCTTCCATTGAAAAATTCGTGAGAACTCTTGTTGCAAAATGGTCTTTAGTGTGGGAGTAAACTTCGCGCTTAGTCTTCAATATGGGAACAGGCCAGTAATCGCTTTTTCATCAACTTTTTGGAGCAGATGTCGTTTAGCTCAAGCAGCTCTGTGATTTTTTAGGGATACTTATAAGCATTCTTTTGTTGCAATCTAGAAGAAGGAATTTATCCTAGCTAAATTTATCCTGGACTAGTTTATTTCCTTTCACACACAGTATAGTTTGCCGTTTCCTTGGCGATTTTTTATGTGCACGGATATTGAAATGCTGGAAAAGGGGGGAAAAAAGAAAGAAAAGACTAACGTTAACCTGTAAGCTATGGGTTTTGACAAAACCCCAAAGGGGGTAAGATATGTAAACATACCCCGGCTTCTCTAAATACTGGGTTGTAGCAATCCCTAGTAAAGTAACAAAAATGTCTAGTTCCTTTTACAAACATGCGGTTCCACTTTACAACGTTGCTTCATGTTCTGTTAGCTTATAGTAACCGGTAAACCAGCGTTTATCACAGTGACAAGTTTTTTACAGTAAGTACACGCTGCGTATTAAAGATATTAGACTGTAAGGTTTGATCCACTTACACCGGGAAGGACTCCTACTCTTTTCGGTAAGTGTACGTGTGTGGTGGGTTCTTTTACCGTGCTCGAGATGTTGCTCTCCTCAAACACAGGACTTCTAGTCTCTACCAGACTCCGGATCGCTGAAAATCGTAGAAATGGAACAA
>NC_049994.1:3676824-3746383 GCF_000003815.2 Branchiostoma floridae | reverse complement strand
GATTTTCCAGCGATCCGGAGTCTGGTAGAGACTACAGGACTTCAATGCCAGCTTTACTTTCTACTCGAAAGAACGTTTAAGTTAGTTACTCATTGTTACCAGGGTCGCGTGATGAAATAATGGTAAAGTCTTTATCCAAGGAGGCTAACCCATTTGCTTTTCTAAACACCGGGTCTGAGATTGCAGTTTGCGGCCTGGGTCCACCTCGAACTATTTTACAAGCGGCCAATTTCTACTCTTTTCATCAGCAACCTATAGATGCGAGTTATAGACCATAAGAAAGAAAACAAACGAGATAGACCTCCGGTTCGTAAACTATACTGTACTTTCATGAAGAAACACCCTACTCTCCATCGTCAAACAAGCAGAGGTTAGGTTGCAGCTGTTTTTTCCCTTCTAACTTTATACGTTTTTACCCGGCTTTCTATTCTGTCATATCAATTGGTGGACAAAACCCCCTGAAAAATAAGAAGAAAAAAAAATAGACAAAGCGCCTAAAAAGATATTAAAAAAGCCGGAGCCTAAACTCTGCTCGTAGAATCTAGTAGACACACACACACACACCCCTGCCGATGTGAAGTGGACCCGTCCGAAAACGAAATGTGTCTGGCAACAAGGTGCTAATAGGGAAGTTACGGTCGTTAAAAGCGGCGTGCGACACTCCTCCACATACCATATGCTTCACTTTCTGTAAACTGTGCAAGGTGTAGAGTAAATTACAACACGTGATCGTCGCGGAAACCTTTATCTTGTCTTCAGAGCGATCCGTGTTCTTCTAGGGAAAGGACGTCTCAGTTTTGAAGTCAGATAAAGTTTGCTGTAAGTTTTGAAACGTGTGTAGAAGTCAAAATCTAGATTAGGAGAAAAAGGAGACAGAGTAGGTTCATAGATAGTATCGACAGGTTGTTGGATACAAGTACGGACATTCGGGACACAAGCGGAAGAATGGAGCAAGCACGGGCGGACGACATCGCGCCTGCTCCCGAGGACTTAGGCCAGGGGTCTCGGTCATCTCTGCCCTTCTCCATCGAGAACATTCTCGGCTCAACTCCCGGTGATAACAGATCTAGAGTGGAAAACTTCACCGCGACGAAGAATCACAGCCACTGGATCCATGGAATCCCTCACGGACCGTTGTATCAGGATTCGCACGATCACCGGACTGTGTACGAGCTTCCCGGCGGGGTTGGGAGAGCCCTCCCCCCGTCTGTTCCCGTCGGAAGGCTGGCGTGGATGACTCAAGTTTTCAACGGGAACAACATCCCCTTCCATAGCACCGGTAAGTGAGATTGGCTTTATAATGAGTTTAGTGTAGTAACTTTTTAAATGCTCCTTGGTTTTAGTTCATTTAGTCCACGTGCGTCGTTATATAGATAGTTTATTTTGTGCCGTGATGCGTGAAAATGCGCTGCGGTTCGGTGTCCGAATATCTTTCCCCAGATTTAAACCACAAAAAGCATCTTGAATGAAGTGAAAAACAAATCACATTCTTAAGAAACTAAAACAAGAAATTTGCGGGTTTATTTTCAACGTTTCATGATGAAAAAATGTCGTTGTAGTTTTGAAAAAAATCGGGGGCACGTGAAATAGTTTTATTATATGCCGGAAATAGGACTTAGGCCCGTTAGCAAGAGTCTGTTAGATAATGTAAACTATTCTCTGTATTTGTAGCCTGGATTCCATACCCCAACCTCAAGATATATCTTTCCCTGCACGATAGATACTTGAGATCGGGCTGGGGTTTGGTAACCAGGCTAATGTATTTGTAGAGGAAAGTCTACCATTTAAAAAAGCCCAAACTAAGTCTTTTTAACAAGCAATGCAGCAAGCATATAGTAAAGGTAGTACGCGTTTTAACTTTTTCGCTGATTATTTCTGGTAAGAATGCTATCAGAAGTCGTCAAATTTTTCATCTACTATTTTCTTTCCTTTTTCTATTATCTTCCACAATCTGTCTACACTTTATTTTCCTCTTCCACATTCTTGTCCAAAATAAGACAAATAGTCATAGTTTATCGTTGCACGCTTTCTACATTCACATCAATGGTAGCAGCCGTTCCATTTTCTCATAGGAAAAATTAGAGGCATTCTTTTGTTACAATCTAGAAGAAGGAATTCGTCCTGGACTAGTTGTCTTCTTTTATACACAGTATAGTTTGCCGTCTCCTTGGCGGTCTTCGTTCACAAGTTGTCAAACGGACAACACCCGTATAGTAACTCGAAGAAGATCGAACGCACGTCCGTCGTTTAATCTTACGTTTTTATCGCATGTTCCAATCAGTTGACCCACTAGCGTCTCCTAAATAAGACTACCCTGACGCTAGTCTCCAAGCAGACCCTAAGGTGCCTAAAAAGATAGTATCAAAACTGGCAAAGGAGTATAGCCGACCAAAGGGAGATAGCCGTCCAAAGGGAGTCAAACGGGCACCTGGTGCCGCTATACTAAGTCCCTTGACAGCTTTGATACTTTTTTTAAGGCACCGTAGGGTCTGCTTGGAGACTACGCTAACGCCAAATTCGTCTGTCACCAAGAAAGGGTTCTTCACAGAGCTCAGATGTTGCCAATTGTCATGCATTTACACAGTAGTGTCTCCCGGGTCGCGAGGTTTTGTTGTCGGAGTGTATCTTTACATGCGTAGAGTGTTAGATTTCTCCCTCAGACAAAAGACGGTAAACATGAAGACAGTTGGAGGAGTTTATTGGCTCCATGTTAGGTCAGTGTACTTTGTGTACGGTAGTCTCCAAGCAGCCATCGGTGCCTTAGAGATAATATATTAAAGCTGGCAAAGGAATATAGCCGGCCAAAGGGAGATAGCCGGCTAAGGGAGTCAAACGGGTGCCGTACTAAGTCCCTGGCCAGCTTTGATACTATCTCTAAGGCACCGTTGGGTCTGCTTGGAGACTAGTGTACGGTTCCAGATCTTTAGGTTACAATAATACGGAGCCTTGAGTTGAGGATTGAGACTTCTGGAGCTCCGCGCATCTTTTGAGGGTGACGTTGTTTCAATAATATGTACGTTTCCTGGGTTCAGCTCTCCTACTGGGTATGACATTTCGAAAATACACATCAATGCCATTCTCTTTTATCTCTGTTTTCATCAAACAGGGATTGTGTCCTGACTTGTTTTGGACGACTTTTAGGCGTTTTTATTAGGCCATATTATGTCAGAATTTTGTCAGAACTTCTCTTTTTCCGCCAGCCAAATTGAACTTGAGGACAAGACAAAATTTCTCTCTAAGCCATTGTCCAGCTCCTGGTAGTTTTGACGCTTTTTATGCCATTTTGGAGGGCTTTTTTTCGCCCTAGTCTTTATGTTATGTCCACCAGCCAAACGTAAAGAAAAATAAGACTAAAAAGATCCAAAGGACGTCAAGAAGAAGGTTTCAAGAGGTAACCTCTGCTTAGAGAGTACTAAGTATTTATGAGGATCTCTATGCTAAATGAAAACAACCAAGAAAGTCTTGTTTCCCTTAAAAAGAAGGCCAGTATGTCCCGGTAGCATATACGTCGTGCGTCCGGTGTACGATCGCAAAATGGGCTAGAGATGTATCGTACGAAATTCTGTTGTCTTGTTACGAAGGAAAACTGCCTTAGCTTGAAAATCCTTCGGCATTAAAATTGTGCGACAGTCCACGCCACGGTATCAAAATTGTGCGACGTTCTATAAGACGACATCAAAGTCGTACGACGACCTAAGATCGACAAACGTTGCAAACCAACATACGATTTCCAACGATACAAAAGAAATAAAAGAGTGAACACCACATCGCTAAAACCTTCTATTTACTCAACAAGACCACCAGCTTGCGTACACATGAAAACTAGGTTATCATAAACATAGCTAGTTTAGCGGAAACAAAAAGAAAATAAGCAACACCACAACCCTACTCTCACCATAAACAAATCCCCTGCTCTGAAATGTTTCGCAAACTGTACCCTTTTCGTCTGATATGTTAAGTTAGCCTTTAGGAAGCCAAAGATAGAAAATTTACGGAAAGAATTCTGGTGATCAAAAGCTGCGTTTTTGGAAGACAGATAGAAATATTGTTTTCGCTTTTCTTTCATCAAGTCGTCTTTTGTCCAGTGGTAGAAATTTGATCTTGATATCTTGATTAAAACTCGTTACACGGATGGGCAGCCATCCATTTCTTTCGTCGGCATCTGTAACAGAAACTTTGATGAAAGACTTGATAACGATGCTAGCAATGAAGCACCTGTGTTTATTTTATATAGTGAGAAAGAGAAAGAAAGAAAAAAAAGGCGCTCTGGGTATCAATTTGCAAGGTAAATGTATTCTTTTGTGCAAAGTCAATGAACAGTATTACTGTTCATTTTAAAGGCATAAGCAGGAATATGTTATGAACTGTCCTACATGAGATATTTAAAGTCTTGAGGTACAAGTTTTAAAATTTCTTCTCTCCAAGCAGAGGTTCGGAGACATCTTTATAGACGTATTTTAGACGTTTTATCTGGCTTTCTATTATGTACCGTTTTCTTTTGACCGCTAGACATAACGAAAACTGTGAACAACAACAACAAAAAGAAAGCCCGATAAAATATACTAAAAACACGTCAAAAAACAGCCAAAGACCTCTGCGTAGAGAGTCGAGTTTTCAGCCTTGAAAACAAAACAAATCAATCAATCTTAGCTGCGCCTGTATGCTCCACTTTGCAAATGGCAGGCGCAAGTTTGCCGCATTTTGACGCAGTCCAGTAGGACACTCGTTTTAGATTACTCTCAAAGCAGAGGTTAGGCTCCGGCTGTTTTTCTATTTTGTCATTTTTCTTGAAGTGCGCCAGCCAAACCAGTTAGGTTTTGACGCAGCAAGATAAAATAACAAATAGAAAGCCCGATAAAAACGACTAAAAAAAACGTTAAAAAAACAGCCGCAGCCTAACCTCTGCTTGGAGAGTAGTTTTAGATAACTTCCGAAAATCCCTCTTTATCCACTCTTTTGTCATCATGGAAGTCCCCACTTTGTAAAAGGGTGATAATGACCGGATTATCCCGCTGACAGATCAGAGAGATTATCACAGGGGGTCCTTTGTAACATCACAGGTAACAGATATCTCACAGAAAATGGAAATATTTTAATCCGCAGGTGTGTTGTATTTTCCTTAGGGTCGGGCGAAGGACCCTTTTTCATGGAACGTTACGCGTTCTTGGTTCACAAAGCGGCAAAGTGTTTTCTTAAAAACGCAAGAGAAGGTCAACTTGTGTTTGTTTGAGGTCTCGTGGTGAGGTTTCTGAGTCATGGATAGTTGCTGTGGTAGCCTAGAGTCGAAACCGTGCCCGCTTGATCCCATACCTGTTAGCCTAGCTAGCTATAGCCTGGTTACCAAACCCCAGCCCGATCTCAAGTATCTATCGTGCACGAAAGATATATTTTGAGGTTGGGGTATGGTATCCAGGCTAAGCTAGCCAGCGAACGGAGTAGCGACTACTCTCCAAGCAGAGTTTCAACCCCGGCTGTTTTTTTTTTTTGGTGGCATTTCTAGCTATAGGCGTTTTATCGGGCTTGCTATTTCATACTCGCGGTCTAACACAAAGATAACAGTACTAAATAGATAGACCCGTAAAAAAACAGCCGGAACCGAATCTCTGCTTGGAGAGTAGGTAGCGAATGTTACGAGCGGACCAGGCCTAACACGACTGGACTCCAGACTGTGTTGGTGGACTAAATGAATTTATTACGTACACAATCTAAAAAGTAGCACTGTATTGACCGAATTCGAATGGCTGGTGGGTTTGAGATCAAGGGGCCACGTAGGTCCGAATCTTGGCTAGACATTATGTCCTTGTAAAATGCGCTTTATACGGCTTTCCTCACTCCACCCAGGTGTAAAAATGGGTACCGAACTTCAGTTAGGGAGGTAGGATGCCATGGCAGTAGAGGGATAGGCCCGCATTTCAGTACCGGATCCTAGCAAGACAATGGATAACTCACTCCCCCTCAAAATAAAAGGCTACCTGGTATACTACGTATACCTTAAAGTTTGTTGTTCTTTGCCTGTGACACTGTTCAAATTAGTTACCAACTCACGTGTAGTGCCACGTTGACATTGTGATGATTGTCTGTCCAAATAAAAACGTAGATTACCATTTGTACTATGGATCCTCCTACTACCTAGTTATCAAGTTATCCGTTTCAGTAATTGATAATTAGGCATTGAAACTACCTTAACAACCAGCTTGTATACTTACACTATTCTGCTCCCATCCCATCCCGTCATATCAACGTTCGCGATCTGCGTTTCGATTTCAAGATCAAACATTCGCTGTCTCCTTCTAATCTAAACCTATCATCAATTCTGACTGAAACACTTAGATTATATTTCAAGCACAGTGAATAGAAAAAAACGAAGGAAGCTGAATATCATATTCTTCAAGAAATTTTTGCCTACCAGTCGAGAAGAGTTCGCATTTTTTTCTAGAATTTCGTTAGGAAAACTGTTTCAAACATTCTTTTCTTGTTGCTACGAACGCAAACAAGAGAAAACTCACCAGGAATCAAAGAACATGATACCTTTTGGGGCTCGAAAACTTCTTTTGTACCGAAGTTGTCCTAATCCTCAAAACATTACAGCAGCCCCTTTTCTTTATAAAGCTTTGTTTCTACCACTACACTTAGATCTTCTGAAGGACCAAAAACAGAATACAGGTAAGAGAAAGAAGGAGGACGTAATGGCGACATGGTTTAAACCTTTTAACGATTTGTTATTTTAACCTGGCTTGGCGTGCGATACATACCGACCGCTGACCTAACATGCACCCAATAACTTCTAGCCGCGGTCGGGCTTTGTCCGTCTTTTGTTCGGCTGGGAAAATAGAGAAGGTGTCGATTGATGGCTACACCTGGGGCACAATGGAAAGATGTGGACGAATTAACACCAGTAATGGTATAAACACCCCGATGTATTTGATCTGTGTATCGTGTTAAACGGGTCGCCGACAGAGTTTATGTAATCTCAACTGGTGACCTCACTTCGGTGGACAGAGCTGGTTTGTGTTTCTATCCCCCTAGCTCTTTCTCTCTCTCTCTCTCTCTATCCATCTATCTATCTATCTATCTATATATATATATATATATCTGTTTATGCTTCAACTTTTTTCTTTTCCTCTCTCATTCTTTATTCTAAATTTTTCTTTCCTACTTTTTTCTTTCTTTTTCTTTCTTACGTTCCTTTTCATGTTTTTCTTTTGTTCCTTTCTTTCTTTAAATTTCTTTTTCTTTCGTTCTATCTTTCTTTTTTTCTAGCTTTTTTCTTCTTTTATCTCTCTTTCTTGCTATTATTCTTTCTTCTTTCTCTTTCTTTCATATCTTCTATTTCCATTTCTTCTTTTCTCTGATCGTTGCATTTTTTCCTTCGGTTTTGTTTTTGCTTTCATTCCCTCTTAATTTTCTTTTGTAATTGTAGTTTAATGTTTTCCCTTCCCTTTTTATCCTTTCAGTTTTCCTTAGTTCTATCTTCTCCTTCTTTCTGTTGCTTTCTACATATTCTTTGTACATAATTTAATCAAGTATCCCGTTTGAATTTTGAACTTAGGTCAGCCATTGGCCATGACGCTTGCAGCCGGCAAAGCAATCTTACCCAGCATGCATCGTCCCCGGAAACGGAAGCTACCTTTGGACCGGAAGCCACGCCAGGCTTACTCAAGCAGACAGGTTCGAATAATTTTTGATAATGACGTCTAAATCATTAAAAAGAAAAGACACGAAGAAAAAAAAATTACATGGCATAATTGTATGTATTCTTTTATAATTAGATGGATAAAGATTGGTCTTATGATCTTTACCCATTACAATAGTAACATAATTGTTGTGATGCAATTTCATAGGTGGAAGTAGACTTCTGTTTGCTTTTAAACATGCAACGTTATACCTTTATAAACGAAATCAGATTTCTTGAACAGTTCAATCAACGACTCTACATAACTGTAATAAGATTTTGATGGAATGTCTTACCTTTCTTCTCAGCTGGAGCGTCTTGAAGAAGAGTTTAAGAAGGACAAGTACCTGAGTGTCAGCAAACGGGTGGAGTTGGCGGAATCCTTGGAGCTGACAGAAATCCAGGTCAAGACGTGGTTCCAGAACAGAAGGTGGGTTCCACACTTCATTCATAACACGCTAGGGGGCGTGCATGAGAAGTAAATTTAGTAGCGTGCGTTAAAACGCGATTTCAGAAAAGATGGTGGGTTCAACAAACACTAGCGGGTGTACACGAGAAGTAAATTTAGTAGCATGCGTCAAAGTGTGGTTCCAGAACAGAAGGTGCGTTCTACAGTTCATTCAGAACACGCTAGGGGACGTTCATGAGAAGTAAAATTGTGAAGTGTGCGGAGTGAGCGCGCGTTAAAACGCGATTCCAGACAATATTATAGGTTCAACAGCCATTAACAACACGTTAGCGGGTGAAAGCGTGGTTCCTGAATAGAAGATACATTCTACAGTCCATTTATAACACGCCAGAGGGCAGTAATAGATTTGGTAGCGCGAGTCCAAACCAAAACGTGACAGAACAGAAGGTTCTGTATAGTAAGTTCTGGTAGGTTCTGTATAGTAAGTCTTAATTATTAATACGCTAGGGGGCGTGCGTGAGTGGTGGTACTAGTACCATAGGTATTCGTACATAGGTCCATTGGAAAGCGACCTTGCCTCTTGACCAAGAGGTTAGGAGTTCAAATCCCAGCTGTTGTAGCTCACCGGACGCTACTGAAAACCGGTTTGAGATTACATATTGTGTGTGTTTGTGTGTGTGTCTTGTGTGTGTGTTTGTGTGTCTGTGTGTGTGCGTGTGTGTGTGTTTGAATGTGTGTGTGTGTGTTTGTGTGTGTGTCTTGTGTGTGTGTGTCTGTCTGTGTGTGTGTGTGTGTGTGTGTGTTTGAATGTGTGTGTGTGTGTGTGTGTCTTGTGTGTGTGTTTGTGTGTCTGTGTGTGTGTGTGTGTGTGTGTGTGTGTGTGTGTGCGAGCGAGAGAGAGTAAAAATAACGGCTGGTTGAATTGTTTTCTTACTTGGGGTGTGAAGAACACTGGGCCTCCTAGCGGCTTCCCTGGGTACTGTAGCGGAACTTAAGATTTTGATATCTTGTGTTCGTAACATACTACATATACATGGTCAAAACTTTGGGGTTGGAGATTTTGTAGTCAAAAGAAGTGAAATAACATTGGGCAACCTACCGACTCGTTCTGGAATTGCAGGAGCACATATTCACTACTTGCTTTATGTATCTGTTTTCAGAACGAAATGGAAGAAGCAGACAGCAGCCAGAATGCGCATGCTCCACCAGCAGGACGCCGCCATCTTACCTGCGAGCAGCGTGCCTCATGACGTCATCCGTTACCATGGCTACACATCCTGCCACACACTCCCGTCGTTCCCAAACTTCTCTGCGCACGAGCCGTTCTTGTTCCCAAACCCTGCAACCGTTCAACACATCATCTCTTACAATAGAGAAGCGGCAATGTAAATAAAAATACTACCTGTACAGATTTGTTTTACATATAACAGTTAATATAGTCTATGTTTTAATATAAAAATTGTTGTTATTGGCTACAATGTATACCTACGATGTGTATCGTTTGGATACTGCTGTTGTTTTTTCTTCTTTTTATGCTTCTGAAAGTAATGTCCGCTTTAATCTTTACAGTCATATTTCTTACTGTAATTTTACTTATTTCGACGACAGTGGCACACTAAGGACGGAATTACAAATTCGATTGATAAAAGTTTGTAGAATATACAAAGTTGTTGTTGTTTATTACTAGTTGTTTATGCCTTACTTCTATAAAGGCGCGAAAGCCTGTACAGATTGCAGTTTTGAAGGAAGTCGATAGTCGGCGCCGTTTACTGTTGCCATTTCAACGGCCTGCTTGATACTAATTATTTCGTACTGACAAACCTTTAATTTCTGAGGAGCAGATTTCCAACGTTTCAAAGGAAGACAAAACACTGATGATGTAAAGCCATATTGTGTGCGTATAAAGATATTTGATACTTTGTATAAACCATTATTGTGCACCATTTATTACGTCTTGTTGTGGATTCTATTTCAAACTTATCCTTGAAATGTTGACCTTTTGAAGCGCTACTTCCTGCATTTTGAGGTGAAAATTTCGCTGACAGATAAAGCTAAGTTCAATGGCATAATACTTTAAAGTTTCTTCCCCGGGTTTTACAACAATTGCCCACCGGCAATACACACGGTACGGTAGTCATTAAATGCGGGGACCAAATCCATAGTTGACAGTTTACCGTTTTTCAAAAGATCAAAAGTTGTAAACATATTCTATATCGCTAGAGGGCACAATATCTAAGGAAGAATGAATGCAACTGGTCAAGAGGTGTACATCATGCATGTGAAAACTTCCCATCTGGAGATATAGATAGCATAATAACTTACCGACTGCGCGATTCCTAAGTCTCTGCGTTCCTAAGAATCTTTAACCTTTAAAAAGAGGTCGTATGTACACCATGCGGGCATGCCACACTTAAGAACTCCGTAAATCATACTTGAATTTGACGTGTAAAAAGTTTCAATTTACATCTTTGTTTACCCATAGAATCAATCAAGATTTCTTTATGTCGGGTATGAAAACCCATAGAGAACACAACGCTAAGGAACTGTATATGCTTAAACAACATAAATTGTATATGCTTAAAAAAACAGCTTGCTGTATGTACAGCAGACCATAATAGAAAATTAAGTTTTTGTGGTAATTTTTTTATTATTTCTTTTATTCACATTTATTTAACGAGGATTTGACAAAAAGCAAAGTTGCTTATCTGGGTCTTCTCCTCTTACACATGACAAAAATAAGGACACACATACAAAATAACGAACACTAAATAACATAGTCAAAAGATAATGATAACGAAGTCAAAATAAACAAGGAATCAAGTAACAGAATGAACGTGCAGCTGGTTTACAAACTTAGGAGTAATCAAATAAGGCTATATAATCAACTAAAACTAAAAACGACCTTTTTTGTGGTAAATTTCAGAGGTCAACAAGCGTTTGATGGTACAATCATCGAAGTAATCTATGTAAGGAGAAATAATTCCTTCGCCTTGATTCAAATGCACCAGTCTAGAGGTAAACAAACATTGTACTGGCACTGCACCGCCGAAGCAACTTTTTATTTTATTTTTATAATTCTTTATTATCTTTTCACTGATAAATATAACAGTCACACAACATAGAAAATGAAGAACCTCCCTTAAATATTAACCTATCCAAGTCTAACAGCCACATTGTAAACTTAACAGCTCATATAATATGATTATTATTATGTCATTACTAACGTTATTCATTTTGGTTATCAAATCATTACATATCATTTTATCACATTATATGTCATCTTTTCATATAAGCATTGTATCATTACTCGCATAATCATAATCAGGTATTGTAATCAAATATCATTATCACGTCATTTCTATATTATTTCATGATTAATTCTACATTTCAAAATCAAATTAAACACAAAGTTCCCCACTTACCCCGATGCTTCTCCAGCTTCCCTCTCCGAGATGCAATGAGACGTTCAGTTTTTTCAAAAGTAGATATCAAAGCCGAAGCAACTTCATAACTACGATATACCTTGTAGATAGTGCGACAATTATAATGCTGTAAATCATTTTTCATTTTTTTTAAAGGTTAGGTTAATCAATTACATTTAAATGAGCGTGAACTTTATTGCACATATTGCCCATCATGAGCTAGAAGCATTGACTAAAATGACAAAGTTAAAGGCACATACAGTTAGATTTAACGGTACAGGCCTGTTTTTTTTCCATTAGATGGCATGATATATACCTCAACATTTCGTCTCTCCGTTAACTTGCATGTCTCAGGTCTAAGTCAAGAGGGACCTTTAAGGTATCTCGGTTGGCTAAATTGGCATTTTGACCTTCCACTGTTTTCTTATTAATGAATTAGGAAAGAATGGAGCCATAACCAATGTTGATAGATGGGCATTAGAGAATTCTAAATTTGATTTTTTGGGGGCCGAATTGATGACGTCATCATTTTTATGAAACTTCGTTTTTCGTTGCATAATGATGGAAGCTACAAACGTAGTGTTGCGCAAATTGATATCTACTAATGATCTGTAGTAATTAGAAAATGTTTGTTTTCATCTAATTAAAAAATCTAATTCTTAATAACTACAGATCGTTAGTAGATATCAGTTTGCGCAACACTACGTTTGTAGCTTCCATCATTATGTTACGAAAAACGAAGTTTCATTACAGTGGTATGTACCAAAGTGCTGTATCTTGTCATAGAAAAAAATAATATCAGAGGTAATAAAAATGATGACGTCATCAATTTGGCCCCCAAAAAATCAGATTTAGAATTCTTTAATGCCCATCTATCAACATCTGTTATGGCTCCATTCTTTCTTAATTCATTAATAAGAAAACATTGGAAGGTCAAAATGCCAATTTAGCCAACCGAGATACCTTAAAAGGGATTTGGTATGTCTTAAAAGATGAGTGAATTTTTAAAAAAAATGCGACAGGAAATGGAATTGGTCCGATTCCGGTTTGAAAAACAACGGGTATAGGTCTCCCCGTGAATAAAGGTGAACATCCGTTACTTCATCGGCTTTAACCCATTCGCACTCACAGCGTACAGTTTGGCAAGGATGTGTTTCGCTTCAAACGATGTATTCAATTTCTAGTCCCCCAAAAGCAGTATATTCCTCTTCACTGCTACTTCCCGTAGGCTGGGTATTGGATGGGTTTCTAATAGCAGATGTTGTACAGAGATACTCCAATAACTTCCACCTCCGTACCCCCATGTAAGCCCTCCTTTATGTAAAGGATTTGTAGAAACCGGCAACCCGAGGTTATGTCATATGTTTCTATTCCTACTCCAATTCGTTTCTGTTAAACACACACTGTGTGGTATTAGCTTTCCTTTGCGATCTCCAGACAGAAATTAAAGATGTTAGAATCTATTTCCAAGAGCGCAGCTATCCAGGGTCTATTGTTGGATAAAACTTGACTCAGTGTCGTTTCTCAAGACCATCGCATCTGAATATACAAAGGGGCGGTGGTATTCTTCTTCTTGTTATATGGCTAGCTGAAAGCGGTATACTCTATTTGTATTTGTAAATATTAACCAGACTGCTGGATATAGAAACAGATGCTTTGCAAGTTTTTAAAGGGAGCTGATTTACTTCACATAGCACCGTATTGTACAGATTTCCAGACTGTTCGATCTTAACGGAAAAGGTACAATCTTAATTAAGAAAAGCAAAATAGACATCTCTTGCTTATCTAGCATCTTGGAAATTGTCTTAGATTTATAGCATTGTCTAAGCAGTATCGCTGAAAAGTGTTCACATTTGTTTAAAAAGCACAAAATTTAGCAGACATGTAGTTACATGTACACTTAACAACACTTAGTATAGATATGGTGGCATCTTAATTTTTTGGTATTTGGGGCCATTTTATACCCCAAATGTATATTTGTGCTTTTATTTAAATTCCTCTTATGGAAACCAAATGAAATTTGGTGTGGGATACCTATAGTATATACACACGAAACGTAATCAACCTAAAAATTACGATCGAAATTGTCCAGGAGGCCGTATTTTCCTATGTGGCCCAAGAAATTGTAGCTTGCTGAATGAATAATGACCGAAAGGACGTTGCAATTGACCAGAAACATGTTTTCAATTCACGAGAGTTCGGTTCTATGATTATTTATGACATTTCAACCTTACCATAAACCAAAAACATGCCCGCGTGCATGTTTATTTTTTTTTCTTTAACTGTTCAGGGAATGGGTATTTGACGGTTACTGCGTACTTTATCAAATAGTCTGTGTCTCCATAAAAGCTATCTTGTAAGTTACACTTGTACGTGAACAGACATTCAATGCTGTTACCACCATGGAAAAAAGTAGGGGTTCAGTTTCTGGTTGGAATCTTCACGTAGCAAATATTCAAGAACCTCTAGATGGCAAGAACTTCATACTTGTCAACTCGACTTGGTTCGAGAGGAATATTATTGGTCATGAATTATGCAAACTATTATCTATCTAATTTGCATAATTTATGATGAAACTGCGTAACCCCTTAGTTTTAAATGATGGCATATTCATACTAACTTCCTTTTGCTTTCAAAGAAGAAGTTAAACCCTGCATTAGTACAGTAGATATAGAACATTATATAGTCTGACTAAAATCGCGCTCCTAGCGGCCGGCCTTACAATTGCCGCCCTAAGGGAGGGGGTCATTAACCCCAGACAGCGAGAGATTGTGTAAACAGAGTACAGACTAGATAGAATTTCACAATATATAGTTTAGTCTTCGTTGTCTGTTACAGCTTGTATATGATATGTTTTATGATTCATTTTCTACTCGTACAAATAGTTGTTTTAGATTTGATAAGCTACGACTGGAGACAGCGCGTTCTAAGTGTTAGGCTAATTAAACTCTTGGTCGTCAACGCGGATAGCAATTAGTAATGTTAAGCAGCTGATCTTATCATATTGAAAATTCCGCGTATGATTATGAATACGGACGTGTTGTTGTCATATATTCTATCATGATGATAATTTGATTGAAGAGATAGTGAAAAGCCGATGGATATTGTTTTGAACATAAAATGTAGATATGTCAACATGCTACTGAATATTTGTAAATAAACATGTATAAATGTTGTTATAAGAAACTCTGGCACAATTCTCTCATTTTGCTTTGCCCAGAGAAAGGGACAAAAACGGTAAACATGTTACGACAGCACAGCAAAAAGGTATTCCCATAGCCATTTTAATGTCGTAGAGGCAGTGAGTTGTTATCCACGGTGTTCAGGGCATGGTATTGGAAGGTGGAGCCCATCCCTCCACTTTCAGCTCCTTTTTTCTCCCCAACTGATTCAGGTACCCATTTTTACATCCCGGATGGAGTGAGGAAAGTCGTGTAAAGTGCAATGGGAAAACATTGAGGCATAGCACGGGATTCGAGTCAATGACCTCTAGAATCTGGACCAAACTCTTAAACGCGCCAATGAATTAACGTTGAGGACACCATTTTTCAAAAGTCTCTTTATTATATTACCATTCGTCAAAATATTGAGCTTTCGCTACGTTATGAAATACGTGATTACTCAATTATGATTCAATTTTCTATAAAGATAAAAATGAGGGCAAATATAATATAGGATATAGCGGCTTGTCATCAAGATATGCATGATAAATTACGGCTTTCTAAATGTGTATCAGAAAATTTAAAAGACGCCATACTGTGACATGGTCATTAGGGGATTTTAGATCACAAGATGACGTTATAATTTAGATTAGGGACCAGTTCTAAACTGATCATAAATGTCGACGGTCAGACGTTTCAGATAGCATCCAGTTCGTTAAAGTGCCTTCACATGGAAACCAGATTGGCAGGAACAGCCGGAATGAAGTATTTGCAAAATTCGTGCCACATTCGGGGCCATTCGGGTGGGAATTCCAAATAGACCTTATATCCCCCTCACCCGAGAAGGAATGAGCCAAAATGCCGTCAGAATGAAAATTCTTTTCTATTCCTTGGAATTCGAAGTGCATTCTCACTGTTTTGGCCACATTCTGACAGGATTCGAAATGACCTGCCGTTTCGGTTCTCCATTGAATGAGATAAGAATGTTTCGAATAATGTTAGAATGCCGTAGAATGCGGCCAGACTGCAGCTAGAATAGTTAGAAAGCACTTAGAATCCACTTTGAATGCCATGGAACACACTACGAATTGGCAGGAATAGAAAAGAATTTTTATTCTGACGGCATTCCGGCTTTAGATAGTGTCTGAGCTCAGCAAATTCCTTTCACATCTTTTACATGTTTACAATGTATCCATATCCCCATATTGCAACCGTAAGCTTCTAGATGGCTGTTCTTTGCGTTTTGTAGCGTATGAATTTCATAATCTCCTTTTTGCGATAAGACTTTTGCTGACATAAATGGGATTTCCTGTCAAAGAAAGAGACTCAGACAATGCCCCTTTCAGTTTTTTTCTGCCCTGAATGTATGAAGCCCAGGTCAGCGAAAGCCTTTTGCAAGTTTCAGTGATGGTTTTGGTAATGATGTGGTCTGGTTGGGACCGATAAGAAAAGATCGATGGAACAAACACAGCTCTCGGACCGCTGCCTTATTTGAGATTCGTTGTCAGGCAAGTTTTACAAAAGTGGGGATTTCCAGCAAGCTTTCAACTCTTTGACCCACATAACTCCTAGTTTGAAACTTGGAAAGTAAACCATGTTTTTCTTTCTGAACAGGTGCACGAGATTTGTTTGTACAGTTATAACTAAAGAAGATTGTTGCTTGTTTCCTTTTACAATATGGAGGATCTAGTAGGCATGCGCGGCAAAATGTATTGTGGGTAATATGTCAAAGGTGATGACCCTTCAGACATTTAGTTAACACGTCTTCGCTTTGGTAGTTAAATCGAGATAATGGTCAGGTCAAAAACTATGATAAATTATTATTAGGGCGTTTTACCTTTGACATATCACCCACAATGCATTTTGCTGCGCATGCACACTTAGGCCATTAGTGGCATTATTGAAAGTGCAAAAGGATATTCTTATAATAACTATTATGATTCATCAGCCAAGAACGAGAATATTCTTCAACTACTATCCAGATTCGCTATCTAACTTGTAAGCGGAAAAATGATATAGAATACTGTGACTTGTTATACATTGACAAACACACTGTCATAAAATTGTTAGATTTCGTCATAGAATACAACAACAATATTTCAGGGCGTAGACATTCAATGTACCTTTAGTGAAGAAAATCAAGATAAGTGATGTGATTCCCACGACTGACGTACGACGTTATTACGAAAGGTAGCTCCAGGTCGCACCGTGGTGGCGCCAGCCTTTGAACATGTCGTATTGTAGCTGGCTGTTGGCGATCATACTCGGTCTTTTATGACATTTGTGAGAAGTCTCTATGACCCAAGTTTTGACAAGCTGTCCATATTTCTTCTTCTTCCTTTCGCCCCACAGTATTTTGACATTTTCTTCCCCTTTTACTACCTGAAATTGTTTGCTGTTAACCATGTACTCTGTCAAGAATTCCTTATTCTCGAGCTCGGTCTTTTATGACATTTGTATGTAGTCTCTATGACCCAAGTTTTGACAAGCTGTCCATATTTCTTATTCTTCCTTTCGCCCCACAGTATTCTGACATTTTCTTCCCCCTTTACTACCTGAAAGTGTTTGCTGTTAACCATGTACTCTGTCAAGAATTCCTTATTCTCGAGCTCGGTCTTTTATGACATTTGTGAGAAGTCTCTATGACCTGAGTTTTGACAAGCTGTCCATATTTCTTCGTCTTCCTTTCGCCCCACAGAATTCTCACATTTTCTTCCCCCTTTACTACCTGAAAGTGTTTGCTGTTAACCATGTACTCTGTCAAGAATTCCTTATTCTCGAGCTCGGTCTTTTATGACATTTGTGAGAAGTCTCTATGACCCGATTTTTGACAAGCTGTCCATATTTCTTCGTCTTCCTTTCGCCCCACAGAATTCTCACATTTTCTTCCCCCTTTACTACCTGAAAGTGTTTGCTGTTAACCATGTACTCGGTCAAGAATTCCTTATTCTCGAGCTCGGTCTTTTATGACATTTGTGAGAAGTCTCTATGACCCGATTTTTGACAAGCTGTTCATATTTCTTCGTCTTCCTTTCGCCCCACAGAATTCTCACATTTTCTTCCCCCTTTACTACCTGAAAGTGTTTGCTGTTAACCATGTACTCGGTCAAGAATTCCTTATTCTCGGTCTTTTATGACATTTGTGAGTAGTCGCTATGACTGTGCCGAGCTCTCAATATTTCTCCTTCCTTTCGCCCCACAGTATTTTGACCCTTTCTTTCTCTTTTACGAACAGCAAGTGTTTGAATTCCTACTTGAACTTCAAGTTACACCATACTCGGGATTTTATGACATTTGTGAGTAGTCGCTGTTACCCAAGATGTGCAAAAGCTGTCAATATTTCTTCTTCCTTTTGCCCCAAAGTATTCTGACATTTTCGTCCCCTTTTACTACCTGAAAGTGTTTGCTGTTAACCATGTACTTTGTCAAGAATTCCTCCGAGTTACACCATACTTTGTATTTTATGATATTTTGTAGTAGTCGCTATATATGGCCCGAGCAATGCCGAGTCCTCAATACCAATTCCGTTAACCCCATCATATCCTGACCTTTCTTTATATTTTGAAGTATTTGCTGTCAACAATATACTCTGTCAATGATTCCATCATACTCGGTCATTTATGACATTCGTGAGTAGTCTCTATGACCGGAGTTTTGACAAGCTGTCCATATTTCTTCTTCTTCCTTTTGCTCCAAAGTATTTTGACCCTTTCTTTCCCTTTTACGAACAGCAAGTGTTTGAATTCCTCCTTAAACTTCAAGTTACACCATACTCGGTCTTTTATGACATCTGTGAGTAGTCGTTGTGACCCAAGGTGTGACAAGTTGTCAATATTTCTTTTTCCCTTTCGCCCCAACGTATTGTGACCTTTCCTTTTTATTTCACGAACTGAAAGTGGTCGCTGTTAACCATATACCCTGTCAATAATTCCTCATAGACTTTTACATCATACTCGGTCTTTTATGACATTTCTGAGTAGTCCCTATGACCCGCGTTGTGACAAGCTCTCAATATTTCTTCTTTCTTTCGCCCCACCATAATCTTACTTCTCTTTCTATTTTATGAACAGAAAGTATTTGCTGTCAACAATATAATCTGTCAATGATTCCTTAGGGCACACCAATTTAATTTGTTGGTTCTCGGATTCTTTCAGAAAAATATTGGGGCGGTCGGTCGAAAAAAATTGCAAAAAGTCTGTGGTGAACTTATTCAACACAAAAAAACAAGGTAAAGTAGTCAAATTTTCAGTTTTTCATGGCATGATTTATCCAATGAATCTCTTCTTTTGATTTTATATAATCCTACCACTGTTCTGATCATGTGGCTGCGAATAAGTGCTCTGATTGGTTTATCAACAATATGTGCCCCTGGAATGGGTGCTTTTAAAGGTCTGCAATAGCAAAACCTTTATTTTTCTTGGGACTAATTTTTTTTTTGCAAATCGGAAAAAAATGGGTTGGAAAATCCGAGAACCAACAAATTAAATTGGTGTGGCCTTATCAGACTTGAAGTTTCATCATAATCGGTCATTTATGACATTTGTGAGTACTCGCCATCACCGGAGCCTCGACAGGTTGTCAATACTTCTTCTCCCTTTCGCTCAACCTTGGTCTGACCTTGTGTTTGCCTTTGACGAACTGAAGGGGCTTGTTGTCAACCGTATACCATAAATGCATTTAAGTTCGCGGGGATTCAATTTCGCGGTAGCGGGGAATATGACTTTTCGCGGTGGTTTTAATTTCGCGGTAACATCATAGACTGCAGTCTAATACCATTAAAGAAAAATGTTCGCGGTGGTTTTAAGTTCGCGGTGAAGTGGTGACCGCGAAAACCGCGAACTTTGATCCACCGCGAACATTTCTGCATTTACAGTACTCTGACTAGAGTTCTTTACTCGACTTCAAGTTATATCAAACTCGGTCTTTTATGACATTTGTGTGTAGTGACGTGCGGGTCGCCGAGCTCTCAATATTTCTTCATCCTTTCGTCCCATCGTATTCTGAATTTTTCTTCCTCTTTAATTAACGCACCGAATGTGTTCGTTATCAAAAATATACGCTGTCAAGAATTCCTTATTATACTTCAAGTTATATTACACTTGGTATTCTATGACATCTGTAAGCAGTCTCTATGGTCCAAGCTGTGCCAACCTCTCAATATTCCTTCTTTCTTTCGCTCCTTCGTATTTTGACCTTTTCTTTCCCTGAAAGTGTTCGTTGTTAACATATACTCTGTCAAGAATTCTTTATTCGAATTCAAGTTGTATAATCCTTAGCTGTCGAGACCCGAGGGCTTATTGGGTCTTTTCTCCAGGGCTAGTTGTTGTTCTCCTCTAACTCAAAAGAACCCCTTTCCTTGAGTAACCAATAGGAGTTCAGACTTTTCAATCAGTTCAAAAATCCGTCCAATAGGAGATCAGGATTCTTACCATTGAAACCAGTCATCAGTCAGTTGTCTGTCTGTCAATGATTGGTCCATCAAGTGGCGAAAATGCATAAACCGACAGGGTTAGAATTCTAAACTTTATAATTCATCTAGCCGTTGGTCATCAAGCTTATTTTTTAAGGGCCCTTTTAGTAAAAAGTTGGCTACATTGTCGATTTTGCTGGGCTAAGGTTTTGTCCCAGGTGCTGTATATAGTACATATGTTATTACAGCTCTAATGCATTAGGTTCTCATACAATGGCAGTAAAGAAGACTATGCGAAATGTCAAATGGTGGTTCTGTCAATACAGATTGCCCATCAAAATTGACTAGGGGTGATATATTTCGTAACGTATTAGTTCATCGCTATAGCCTATATGTAAGTTTGATATGATTCAGAAGAGAAAAATGTCAGCATGTGTCTGGGGTTTCATTGGCCTTGTTTTACAACCTTACCACAGGGGGCAAACATTTGTAGGGGCAGAATTTTGGCGTAGCACCGGAAAGCCGCACTCTGTACTCACCAAGCCTAGAAATGAGACTGATTAAACAAGAAATCTTTTCAAAAAAGCTGTGCCTTGCCGCGTGGTAGGAATATCGTCAGGAAAAAGCGGGTCGGCACTTCAAGCCCGGCAAGGCAAAATGTTGTGCGTTGGCGTGCAGTAGGGATAATTTGCTTGTCTGCTAAATACGTATTATGGTAGCCAAAGCCTTGTATTGATCTGTTAATCTTGTTGTAAATATATGTAGGTGTCTTAAAATATGATGTTGCATTTTCTGACCATCGACAACTAATAAATATGAAATAATTAGACCTTATTTCTAGGATATACAGTAACAATTTTAATTTATTTCATTTCTGTGAAAGGATAGCTGAGTGAGTACTGTATGGTTAGCAGGAGTTCAGGTACTTTGGTCAGCTGAGAGGGTACAGCATGCACAGCAGGCGTCCAGGTATTGTGGCCAGATGAGTGGGTACTGCATGCACAGCAGGAGTCCAGGTATTGTGGCCAGCTGAGTTAGTACCGCATACACGGCAGGAGTCCAGGTACTGTGGTCAGCTGAGTGGGTACTGCATGCACAGCAGGAGTCCAGGTACTGTGGTCAGCTTAGTGGGTACTGCATGCACAGCAGGAGTCCAGGTACTGTGGTCAGCTGAGTTAGTACCGCATACACGGCAGGAGTCCAGGTATTGTGGTCAGCTGAATGGGTACCGTATGCACAGCAGGAGTCCAGGTACTGTGGTCAGCTGAGTGGGTACTGCATGCATGGCTGGAGTCCAGGTACTGTGGTCAGCTGAGTGGGTATTGCATGCATGGCTGGAGTCCAGGTACTGTGGTCAGCTGAGTGGGTACTGCATGCGTGGCTGGAGTCCAGGTACTGTGGTCAGCTGAGTGGGTATTGCATGCATGGCTGGAGTCCAGGTACTGTGGTCAGCTGAGTGGGTACTGCATGCGTGGCTGGAGTCCAGGTACTGTGGTCAGCTGAGTGGGTACTGCATGCACAGCTAGAGTCCAGGTACTGCGGTCAGCTGAGTGGGTACTGCATGCACAGCAGGAGTCCAGGTACTGCAGTCAGCTGAGTGGGTACTGCATGCACAGCAGGAGTCCAGGTACTGTGGTGAGCTGAGTGGGTACTGCATGCACAGCTAAAGTCCAGGTACTGCGGTCAGCTGAGTGGGTACTGCATGCACAGCAGGAGTCCAGGTACTGTGGTGAGCTGAGTGGGTACTGCATGCACAATTTGAGGTACTGTGGTAAGTTGAGAGGGTACTATATGAATGACTGCAGTTCAGGTATATGTAGTACTACTATGGTAAGATTGAACAATTAGTTAAATTTCTTGTGTCAACATTAAAACCAACGGAATGAGCGTATGCATTTTTGATTGATAGAATACTAGGTGTTTCTAAACATATGACTGAAGGGTAGCACCCTAAATTTCATTACATTCTTCACAATTTGTGGTAGAGGGGATCTGCTACCCTCCTCCACCGACAGCTTTAATTTTTTTGTCATTGTGACCAAAATGAAGGCATTACAACAAACAGTCCCGAGAAGACACTTAAAGATTGGCAAACGTTAGTTGGTAAGCAAGAAACTAAGACACGCATGTAAATAGAAAGACTGGGGAGGGGGGCGGTTTTGTTTCACTTCGTCTTTTCGGTTTTATGAAATTTATGAAATTATGTTTACAGCCGGACAAACCACAGTGTCATTTATTACACTTCTCAATAATGTGTTAACCTATAGTGTCAGGGAAGTACCATCAAGGTAACAAAAATTTCCGACAATGCACAAAGCAAAGTCATCTACGGAAGATGATGACTGGCCACAACAAAAACACCGAATAAAAACGATAATTTGTGGAACCACTACGATAGAACTAGGAGTTTGACATAATGAGTAGGTAGAATTTTATCTTACATATTCTAAGACGTTAAATTTTCCTTCTGAAATCCCGATAACTTGAAAGAAAGGATATATAATGAAGACTAGAAAATTTAGTACGTACCACAGGCCTGAGGTCTCTAACTGGAGTTTCTCACCGATAGCAGGCACGCGTTCTGAAAATGCGTCGCATACAGAAAATGCATTGCAAACAAACAATTATTGCTTGCGACAGGACTTGGGTTAGTATTTAAAATGTAAATAGTGACCCGCAAATATTATTTATTACGACTTTTCGTGTAACGCTTTGAGCTCGCATTCTACTGAACTCAAGTTAGCGTTTTGCTGCGGTCATACGTTCTTGAGACGTTTTAATGACGTCATTGCCTACTTATATATTCACATACAATGCATTGGTCTGATTAGGCATTTATTTCATCTTTATGAATAGCTAATGCAAATTGTTATGTAAGATAATTCACTTGATAATATTTTACTACAATGGATCTGAAATATCACCATACAACGCTTCATTCATTCGATGTAACCAGATGTTAAGAGGCTTTCAGTACCGACCACAACTGTTATCAAATACGTAAAACGGAGGTATAAATCTTGACGGGGATGTACTGTTGGTCGCCTAAGCCGTAAGTTTGTCCACGAGAAAGAGAACTGGGAAGGGACTTCGGAAGGGCCTTTGGAAGGGCTGGGTTAACATTGTTTGAACCATTGATGCATCCAACCATCCAACCAAGAAAATAGTGGCCACAAGGCCATGCCGCTGCCGCGGCAAGGCAAAAAAAAAAACATATATGTCAACATCTGCGTGGGGGTTCATTGGAATTGTTTTACAAGTTGACGTATACTGCTCTTATCTGACGGAGCAAAAATTTGTCGGGGTAGAATTTGGCGCGACACCGAAAAGCCACACTCTTAACTCACCAAGCCTCCTAGAAATGCGATCAAAGGAGACTCTGGTAACGGCCAGCATCTGTGTATGGTTTTATTCGACCCATCTTACAACTTGAGTTACAACAACTGCCCTTACCACACGGAGCAAAAATTCAGCGGGGGGGAAATTTGGCGCGGCACCGGAAAGCCGCACTCTTAACTCACCAAGCCCAGTGCCTAGAAATGAGATTGATAAAAATCAAAAGAGACTTTGATAAATGTCAGCATCTGTCTGGGGTTTCATTGGTGCGGCTTTACAACTTGACTTATGCTGCCCTTACTGTCGTCAGCGCCTGTTAAGTAAACGAAGCATCTTACGTACGCCCACTTAATGTCAACCATTTGACAATGAGTAGAGTAGACACTCGCCTCTAAGGCTCGTCGCCAAGCAAATAACCACCGACAGAATCCCGTCGAAATCGTCAATATTTACAACTCCCTTACGACAAAAGAATTCAGGTGGGGATGCTCTCACATGAATTAAACAAGATTCGGGCTGCGGTCGTATCATCTACTCCCTTTTTCTGTCATCGCCAAACGTCTTTTTTTTTCAAATTCCGCCCAGTCATGACGTCATGAAATACCGTCGCCATGGGAACGGGTAGCATGAGGAAAATCAATCGGAAGCCGAGGGAAGATCTAGAGGTAGTTGCCTGCTCTACGAGGAGGTCGCTCTGGGATGCACTGGTGAAGACCTGCCGCCGATTCACCGCTAGCTAGCATCTAGACGCAACAAATAAAGGTATGGCAATTTTTCTTATTTATTTGGTGTATATCTTGCCTTAGGTGATGGCTAAATATATCTCAATGCTGTTGAAATTCAATTTTTGTTTCGGGGAAGAATGCTAACGTATCGCGCGCATGTTGCGTACTGTATCTACCTGTAGCTGTATGCAACATGTAGAAGCAACTTGTCTTCGTAAAAGTGATAGGATAACAACGCCAGCGGGATGCGATTTACCGAATTGGAACGTAATGTTATACAATAACGTCGCCTTACAATCGATATACACTATGCACTACACAGAATCTGATCTTTAAGTTCACGTAAAGGCTAAGTAAATCATACAAAATTACAACATTTACGAATGCACCCATGAAGATTCCGTTTCTTGTAGTGTAATTAGATACGCAACAAAATCGAAAGCTTTCCTTAAATCAACTACGAATATAACGCTAGTTCACCTTTATCCGTGGGGTAACCTTTATCCGTTGTTTTAAAACCAAGGGGTGTTAAGGGATATCAAATGGATGGACAGTGGTTTGAAAGTACAATATTTTAAAATACAGCTTGTTTACCAATTTAAAACCACCGTCCGTCGCATTGACATCCCTAAATACCCATTTTTTTAAACAACGGATAAAGGTTCCCCCGGGGATAAAGGTGAACTAGCGTTACAGCGGTAAACAGACTTGGCAATCATATCATGTGAAATATGTACCGGTTGTTATATCATATGTCATTCCGCAAGTCGTATATATATATATATTCGTGTATGCACATAGAACTAGCCCCTTTTCGGTGGTACGTTTGCAAAGCCTTCGCCGTAAAAAAGCCCCGTTATCTATGCTCCTCTTAGGAAATCCGGGTACGCGAAAGATACATTGCACGCTCGCTCTAAAGTGATGGCTCTTTTCTTGTAGCTCAAGGATCTTTCGCTTTACCGTAACGTTATCGCTCCAATGACATTCAGTGCATGCAAAAATCAGCGCCCATCACTCCATTACCCTAGATTTGTGTAAGGATCTGGGTGGGAATGTTTGCACACCCATTTGGTCTTCGCGATACGACTATCGTATGCCCTAGAAACGTATTGACTTATCCTTGATACTTTATATGAAATCTAGGCCACTAAGTCGTTTAGCTGTAAGTTCTTGATGACTCAATATGTCGAGTGGTGCCACTACTGGGTACAATTCTAAGCCATGGCTGATACAGTGACAACAAGATTTGGATGTCGTTCTATAATTTTATATTACCGAAAATTGAAGGGCGTCAACAATATCTCAATACCTACCTACATACATAAATTCAAAGAAATCAATGCAGATGATCATGAGTTACAGTTGCGAGCACAAAATCCAGACAAAAACTACAGTACCTCCGGGAAAAGGTGAACCAACGTTACTTAGGTAAAAAGTACCATAGCAATAATTTATTGAATTATGCCGTTTGAAAGAATTTGCATTACCTGATAATATATACATAATATCAACATATATATTCCATAACATTGTCATCATTTCGGAGTGTCGTTTAGTTTTCAAAGCTTTTAGCTCAATTTAGATTATTACATCGCATGTACAAAGTAATGCTTTCAATAAATTGTGTGCTTGTAAATTTTCATTAATTAATTGATGATTCATATCAACAACATTGCATTAACCTTCATCTAGCATGCTGCCGCCTTTAACGAATCATGTGTTTGTATTAATGAAGATAATTGTTAATTAATAAATCATAAACAATACACATATTGCGTTAACCTCGCGACATTTACAAAGGCCATAAAGTGATCACGTGGCTAGATTGAATCGCACGCCTTAATTTAGTTAATCCTTTCGGCAAACATCATGCTAATATTTGTATAGGAGGTTATCACAACAATCATTTCAGTGGAAGTCTATTTGTGCTATCAAGCTTGAACCGCCATGGTGATATCTACAGAGAGGTTCTTTGAGTGAAATAAAAACATGTTTTGTGGGGTCACACGCATGTGTAGGGTAATGTAAATGCAAAAGTGTTCGCGGTGAATTTGTATATGTTAGCGGTTTCCAATGCACCGTGAACTTAAAACCACCGCGAACAGTGTATAGTGCTACCGCGAACCTTAAACCACCGCGAAAGTCCTTCTTCCCGCTACCGCGAAATTAAATTCCCGCGAACTTAAATGCAATTATTTGATCTAGGAGCCAGTGATTCACTTCTCAGGGCACGCCGTGTGCGGGTCCCGCACACGGCCATGTACAGGAATATACGGAGATTTTCGGGACCGGACACATCGTGGCCAGAAATTGTTGTATGCGATTTGGAGATGTCAAATTTCACGGGTGTGTCAGTGCCCGGAAATTTCTGGATATTCTTGTTTTTGTCTAGTGTTGTTCGAATTTGTGATATTGTGCCCTTGGGAAAGGCACTTTACACTTTTAGGAAATCCCGGTCTGGGAATGAAATTTACATTTTGGCAACCTCATGCCTCCATAAAATAGATTTAATGCAAATGAATTACACATTTACATGATTTATGCATGGTGCTGTTTACGTTCAAGTAACTAACATAAGTCACAATAAATTTCCGATCATTCATCAACCAAGCATTTTTCAATTTTTGTATTAATTATACAAATCAATTCCTCATTTGCATGTTCAGTATCTGTATATGTTCCACCTGTCATGGATTACATGTATTACACTAATTGGAGTCCAGTTATGGAAAACAATGGAATTACACAATTTCCTTATTAATTTATGGTGGTCATAAAGTATCGGTACTATGAACAATCATGGTTGAAAGAGATTCAATGGTATTGCCGCGCTGATTATAGTCCACATAAACATAAAACACTTAGTCATGTAGTACCTTCTCCCAATGCTACAAACGTGACATATGCGTCTTATCAACCGTAGCTAAGAAGGTCGGGAATAAGATAGCACTATGGGTTTAAATCATCGCTCCGTATCGCCATATTCTGTCAGAGATTTGTAGATTATCTTCACCCTAATCCCAGTGGGTCTAGTTGACAAAGCGATTATCCGCAAGCGTAGACATTTCATGCCACTGTATGAATAAAAGTGCAATGATACAGTGTTATGCAATTTATTTGGGGAATGCTCGTTAACAATTGAAAGGGATGTCTCTGAAGCTCAACCTTTGATTAGTTGGTACGGTTCCATCCTGGGTAGGGTATCTTGGTTGGGGTTGTACCTGTCTTGCGGAAGGGGATGTAGAATAGAGGATCTAGCATTCGAGGAGCTGCCTTGATCACGTTAAAAGGGAAGGGCTAACAAACCATTCAAACCAGTTTCACTGACATAAGACATTGGATGGATGTCTATAACGTCTGACTGTTTCCAGAATCAAATTCAGTTGCCTGAGTAACTGATTTAAGGCGTCTAACCTTTATGTCTAACCTTAATCAACAAGCCATCCCCAGTGAAAATATACCCTGCTACTGAAAAAGCAAGAAAATTTGCTGTCCCGTATGCCACTAGGTACGACAAGGTTTAGATGATGAATGAATGAACGAAATTTGAGACTGACTTATTTGGTTTAGGATGATATCCACATTGTTAAATATCACCATTACATATAAGGAAAAATACGATAGCCAACATGTAGCAATTAAGCTAAACTTTGGTACTTTTTAAATTACATTCAGCTATTTTCTTAAAAATTCCCTTCTAATGCTTTTCATTGTAGTTTTGCTTTTCATTTTGATGAAAACGGCTCCCGTAACATATTTGCTTTGCAAAAGCGATATATTGGACGTGACTGCCTTTCTCTAAATGGCACACTGTACCGATGCTAATTGAGTTAGATATTTGTCAGCCTTGTATGTGTATAAGTGTGATTCCTCTTGGTTTGAACAAGGCCGTAAGTTAGGCTTAATCAGTACAATGCCTAAGTTCTAAAAATACTAGCAAATTAATTGCGCAATCAATTTCAACTACAAGGCATTGCGAATACGAGACCAAGTGACACAAGGTGTACTAACACATTTTGGAATAATCTGACGTAGATTTAACCGAAAAATCATGTTGTTGTAATTATTGTTATTGTTATTGGGTTAGCCGACTATTCTCTCTCTCCGCAACCAGGGGCTGAATTACGAAGAGCTTGCATGTTGGCGTGGCTAAATCGCAAGGGCTTGTAGTGTCAACCTTAAAACAACACTAATTTACCTCAATAGGACAGGAATTTTCTCAGTTGTGACACTTTAACTGTAAGAATATGAACCACTCACACCAGGGAAGGACCCATACTCTTACCGTAACTGTTGTGGGTTCTTCTACGTGCTGTAGTTGTTGCTCTCTTCAAACACTGGACCTCCATGTAATGTCCTTTCCGAGGGACGCTATTACATCACTAAAATCGACCCTACCTAATTCCATACATATCATTTAATATCAGTGAAACCCGTGTTGTACCGGGTGGCCACCTCTGAGAGCCCTTGTCTCGAATTTCCAATATATCTCTGTCAAGGTCATCATTCTTTTTTTTTTCGTTTTCTGTGTGGCTATTTGATAATTCATCGACAAGGTAGATGCAAAAGGATATGCGAAACTTTTGAATAAGGACACAACCTGAAGATGTACAAAGAATATCAGTAAGTAAGACCGTTTGAAATTTGAATGTGAAAACGTCTTCTAGAATAATGAAGACATTAGTCTTACTACGACAAATATATCGGCAAAAGAAATAATGCATTTAGTATGGATGTTCCCAGATGTCGTTGGCTTCATGCTGTAGCAAAGCAGAAAGTATTGAACATTTAGGACTCCTTGTTATATTTTCATATTTTGAATTTCGCAAAACAAACAATTCAATATCAGAAATTAATTCTAATAACACAGAAGAAGAGTGGTGGGTGTCACTGGAAACGTTCGAAAGTAAATTTCCGTTTTAATCCAGTTGTAGAGATTGAATTGTATTTGGATGTCTAACCTTCATAAACGTATTAAAGGTATTGTTTATTAGTGGCACATAGGGCTGTAATGTTTCTTTTGCTGTTTCGGTAGCAGAGTATATTTTTACAGGGAGGGGTTGCTATTATTTTCTCCTAAACGCACTCGATGCACCTCCTAAAATACGGGCCATCATTTCACGTCCCTACCGAAATACAGATGCAGCCCCAACCAGATGCCCTTCCCAGGGTTTCCCAGTTACCAACTAATTTGAACCAGAAGCTCAACTGTGAGGCTGCTACCAGTTGAGCTACAGGGACACCCAAAAGTAAAAATGGTCACGCAATTGATCTATCTCCTATGTAATAACGTTACAACCTTATCTTCAAGCGTCCTGTAGGGCATTTTGAGGTTTGGATAAGAGGCGGTATGAACCTTTAATCTTCTTGGATCAAAGCTAAAATGTCCGAAGGAAACACGTTAATACCGGTGCACTTATGCAACAAAGATCCACATCGATATCTTGCTAGGATAATTAGAAAGAGGAAGAATTAGGCCAAGGACGGTAACTAGTAACTAGACAGTGATGCCGCTATGATCTCTCTGCGATCTATATTTCCTTGCCTTAAATCAGACGGCGATCACGCTACGACGTCAATACGACGTGACTGTGACCTGTAATTTGACAGAGCGCCCGACTAATCTCAAAAATTTTTGAAAAATCGTTTTGGCTTTAATGTGGTTGGTTGTATTTTTAGTCATACTTCATAATTATGTATGATATTTCTATTATGATAACAGGATTATAGAATGCTATTTAAGTCATCTATTTCTTTGCAGGAAAATACAAAATACAGAGAGTAAAAGTTAAATGATATGAAAAACCGTACAAGCCCTCCTTAAAACATAAAAGATATTGGTCACAATTCTACAAAAAAGAAATTATACAATAATAAGTATGATAATGTATTGTATGAATAAGTATTATACAATGATAAGTAACAATCAAAGCAGCTTAAGTTTTCTACTAAAAAACATGAATGAAACTACCAAATGGTGTAAGAACAGTACAAAAACAAATCGCAGACGGATTTAAAAAAAAACAAACAACGAAATGCGGCAACCAAAGTAACATAGATAAAAAAAATATATAACAGTATAATAACAGACCAAATACAGTACAGTAACAAATCGTAGATGGATAGCAAGTAGTCAAAAACAAGAAAATGAAGCAAATAAAGCAATATGACCGCTTAGACGTCAAAATGAAGGCAATTTTTACATTAATTTTTTTGCTCGCTCGCATCAGTTTTTTTGGGTTCCCATAGAATATCATCCATATAATCAAATCAACATGGCCTCATCCATGCCAACGTTGCATACGTAAAAGCCCAACGGGGCTAATATAATAAGATGGGTGTTAAACATACGCTGACTCATGAAGCCTGATCTAGCCCAAGGGAGCAGAAAACCCTGATATACTGAGCAACCCTGCTTAAAAGATGTGATCGCGAAACACAGAATCATTCGTCATTATGACATGAATATCTGATCATTTTCTCTGAACACAATAAAATCAGGACATACAGACTGTAATAAGTAAAATCTGAAATAAATGTAAAATCTTTATCCAGTGGTAGAGATCGAATCGTCTTTAGATATTTTTAACCTTAACCTTAGCGATCGCAAAACTTAGAACAATTCGTCATCAATATATGAGTATCTGATTATTTTCTGTTAAGACAATGAAATAAGAACATACAGACTGCAATACGTGAAATCTGAAATAAGTCTAAACATCTTTATCCAGTCGTAGAGATCGAAATGTCTTTAAGTGTTTTTAACCTTAACCTTAGGGATCGTGAAACATAGAATTATTCGTCATCAAGATATGAATATCTGATAATTTTCTTACAACAAAATATTGAATACAGACTACAATAAGTAAAATCTGAACTAAATCTAAAATTTTTATCCAGTTGTAGAGATGAATTGCCTTTAGATATTTTTAAACTTAGCCATCGCGAAGCATAGAATCATTCGTCATTGCGATATGAATATCTGATCATTTTCTCTCATCACAATGAAATGAGGACATACATGCTGCAATAAGTAAAATCTGAACTGAATATAAAATCTTACTCCAGCTGTACAGTGATCGAATTAACCTTGGATATTGTTAACCTTCAGAAAAGTATGAATGCATTATATGTTATATGGTGTAATTTCGATTCGTGTCTGCACTAGCGATAAAAAAAATGAGAAAATGTTATATCATATTTAGTTTATTTTCTTACGACTTTGCAAGTATACAACCATTGTGGGTTCATTTGGCTTAACGGAGGGGTGTTTGGCCCAGAGGTCTTGGGTTCAAATCCGTTGACATGCCATCGATCTTGTGCTCTTGAAAAAAGGCGCTTTACACGACTTACCTCACTACCCTCAGGTGAAAATGAGTACCTAGCTTTGGTTAGGGTCGTCCCTCGGATAGGACTTTAAATAGAGGTTCCGTGTTTGAGGGGAGCCACAACTCAAGCACAACAGATATCCTAGAGCTTCGCATATCCTTTTGCATGTAACTTGCAGATGAATCATCAAATAGCTTCACAGAAAGCGAAAACAAATGACTGCCTTGACAGCGACATATTGGACATTCGAGATGAGGGGTCTCAAATGTGGCTACCCGGTACAACACGGGTTTCACTGATATCAAATAGTGCATGGGGTAAGGTAGGATCTATTCTAGTGATGTAACAGCTACCATATATAAAGCACTGTATGCTTTTCTCGTAAAGGACTTTGAATGGAGGTCCGTGGTTTGAGGAAAGCCACACCTCATGCTCGTAAAAGAACGTTCTAAACTCTAGCACTTACGAAGAGAGGAGGGATCCTTCCCGGTGTGAGTTGTTCATATTCTTACATTTAAATGGCCGCAACTGGGGCAATTACAATCGTATCGAGGTCACTGTGAACAGGTTGCTATCACAGACCCTTGTGATTTAGCCCCGCCCATTGTAAGCTCCTCAAAATTCAGCGCCTGGCTGAGAAGAGAGAATAGTGGGCCCACCCGATAACAATAAAAACAAGACTGGCAATAAAAATGTATTATTGCCATAACGACGATTGAGGGTATAACAATACAGCTCAAATCAGAAATAGACTGGAACTTCCCTGTCGCACTATCCCTGGCACAATATACTAGCCCACCTGTAACATAAACCTACAGCCAGCAGAAATGTACTATCCCCGGTACAGCACAATGGTCTGCCAGTGACCTAAACCTACAGCTGAGCACTACAGATGTATTTCCTGTCTGCCTGTGGCGTATGGCTTGAACAAGCTCTAGGAAAGAAAATGTATCCTTCATAACATAACATAACAACCAAGACAACGTGATCCATTGTGCAGAGTTCCCTGTCTAGTTTCAAAGGACAGTTCCTCCAGGGAGCAAATGTGACCTACATTCCACCATCGCGTACCCAGCATACTGCATTCCTGTGGAAATGCCTGTGCAATTCCTAGAATTTTTGCAGACTGAATGCAATATATACCACTTGACGACTCCCCTGAGGCGTCGTCAATAACAACACAATAGTTTTTGAATCTACGTTAGATTATTCCAAAGAGTGTAGACATATCTCTTGCCACTTCGTCTCGCGTTTGCATTGCCTCGTAGTTAAAATTGCAATTGACGGATGTTCTTAGAACTGAGGCATTGGAGTAATTAAACCTAACTTACGGCCTTGTTCACACAAAGAGGAATCGCACTTATACACATAGATGGCTGACAAATATCTAACTCAATTAACATCATCTTACCTATCCCGAAATACGATTTTCAAAAAGTTCAACATAAACTAGTACGCTCTGGACAATAGATTTCTCTTTGACCGACAAAGTGTAACACAAACTTGTTTTAATGGCAGCAATGACTATGGAAAGGGAAGAAAAATCTATACTAAACTCTTTGCTTGATTGTAATGACCGCATTCTATCAATAAAGCGGTTATTGACCCATATGGAATACTACTGTATTTACTGAATGTGATTGGCCTCTTGAATGAGCAGAAGTTTGGAATATCCCTGTAGCTCAACTGGTAACAGTCTCATTTTTTGAGATCGTGTTTTTAAATCAGTTGGTAACTGGGGAACTCTGGTTCAATCCTGGGTAAGGAATTTCGGTTGGGGCTGCACCTTGCTTTTGGAAGGGACGTAAAATGTAGTTTCCAAGCAGACGTTTCAACTGGATAAGAAAAGAGAGAAGAATTTGGACAACTAAGAGACAAAGAAGTTGCCCTGGGTTTTCAGTCACTCTTCTACAGTCTATCCAACTAGCCGACAAGTTCACCCCTAGGCCAATTAGCTCCTACTAGACTTGTATAACTTGGACAAATTCTCTTACTCTTCGGCCAGGCGAGAGTCTGGTAGAGACTATATGTAAAATGGAGGTCCCGGGTTTGAAGAGGTGCTTCGATCTTGTTGAAGAGAAAGAGCTAGCAACCCCTCCGTGTAAAAATATACCCTACTACTGAAACAGCAAATTTAAATTTGTGAACGTACACGCCAAGACACATCGACATTTTTTTGCATATTTCGTCTGAATACTGGTTGGGAAAAAAAATCATAATCCACTGAAGGAACCCGAAAAACACGATTACAAAATGTCTGCATCTTTCAGTTATAGGCGTGATTCTGTTACTTTTATCTATAGGGACTGTTACAGAACTTGTACTGAGTGGCCCTGTAAAACTATACCCTGCTACGAAACAGCAATTTAAATTTGTGAACGTACACGCCAAGACACATTGATTTTTGTTTACTTATATTGCTTCTGATCATGAATACTGGTCTTGAAATATGATCACAATCCACAAAGGCACCCGAAAAATATGATTACAAAATGTATGCATCTTTCAGTTACAGGCGTGATTCTGTTACTTTTATCTATAGGGATCGCGGATGAGCGGCGCCTGTTTGTAATCAAATTAGTAGTGTGGATTCTGGCATGAGACGTTAGTGTTACGTTTTATCTCACTCATGGGAAGAGTGACGGATTAGAGGATTGGCACCATGCATACACATTTCCCATAAGGCAACAGCAAGTAAATTTTAAGGATAACATACTCTTCATATGGCCTTCACACTGAAACCGAATTAGCAGGAATCAAGCAGAACCAGCCGGAATGAAGTGTGGGCGAAATTCGTGCCACATTCGGGCCCATTCTGGTGGGAATTCCAAAATGGACCTTACCCAGAACTATTCGGGTGCGAATTCCAAATGGACCTTACCCATAGCACAGATAGCTGGAATGCGGTGAGAATTTCTGGAACACACTACGAATTGCCGGGAATAGAATTTTCATTCTGACGGCATTTTGGTTCATTCTTACTCTCCTGTGAAGGGGGCTTTAGACCACAAAATTAGTGAGATAGGGCGAAGAAAACAAGATGGCTACATTTTCAAAATAGACATCATCAATGCTGTATCATAAACAAGAATTGGACGGACAAAACAACTTGAGTATTGTATCTGAAACGGCATTCACTCCTGTATTCAATACATGTACTGGTGTAATGAAGGTGATACTAGTGTGGTAGACTGGTATCACTGACAAAGTTGGTAACTACAGTCATGGCTTTCATATTGGTGCCACTTTTACAACTATTCAACTAGTTTCGCTTCTACAATAGTCCTGGTCACTACCTCGCAAGTGTCACTTCTACAAGTGCAATCATTAGGCTACAGCACAACATATTTGCTCATTTTGGTAATATTTTGCCAAGTCAACTATCTCCAAAGAAGGCACAACTCTTGTTTGAAATCAGGTGACAATTTATGAACGTCATACATAAAATTTACTTGCTGTGGCCTAATTACAGCAAGGATTGGGAAGTGTCGTCTTGATACAATCATGATATAATTAGGTGGGTATCTGAATCTCAGTAGTTGTTTTTTTTTATATGTACTTTTTGCTAGTATCTTTTACTAAAGCTAGTGGCACAACCCGTCGTATGTGCTTTTTCCCCGTACATTTGGGGGGGGGGGGGGGGTCTGCCAAGTTGTTTTGAAAGCGTGGGGAAGGACGGCAAGAGCAGGGATGGAGTATACGCCAACGCACGTCACTCGCACGGTTGCTTAAGCAATATGTATGTGGTTTGCATGCCTTGAGCGGTTGCGTGCATCGTTCGTTGCGCAAGTGGTAAAACCCCTATCACATTTGGTGAAAATCGGATTGGACGACGGGCAACCACCCCAGCCTCGCTTATAGTAATAACTTTATTGCACAACAATTTTACAAGGTACAAAGTATGGCAGGGCGGGTTTTTAGGTAAAAAATACGAGCAACCATCTGTGGATCTGAAATATGGCCGGTCTTCCATCGATACGCCCGAAGATCGTGGATAATGTGACAGGGTTATAAGTGAGTTTTACGCGCTTATATTACAACGTACGATCTCTCTGCGATTACCACGTTGCCGTATCCAGGCCGTACTTGCACGTGCTGCCAACGCACGGTTTCCTACCACACGCGAGCGAATCAATTTTTAACCGTTTCCAAAAGCAATCTTTTCGACCACGATGTAAATGATACAAAGCAGCTGTATAATTTATGAGCACAAATTTGTCCAAAACTAAATAAAAAAATGGAAAACGGATATTAATTTTGTAGAATACCCAAGTAATTTCCAAAGTCAGAATGATGTAAAAGAACAAAAATTGTTCGATATACCATACTCTGCATATACGTTTTGTCCAATTGTTAAATCTTTCTGACCACTTAGATTTCATAATGAAGACAACTTTTTGAGGGGCCAAACTGTTTTATCTGCATGCTCGCATCGGTTTTTAGGTTCCAAGAGGATGTCATCCATATGATCAAATCAACATGGCCTAATGAAGTAGTGATGTAGTAATCTCACTAGACCGTGCCAAGTTTCGGTAGGAAATTGCGCCAACCTTGTGACTTTGAGCCAGTTGAGCTCCCGTGGTCGTGGATATGATTCAGGCACGTTAAAAGAAATGGGTGAGGGCTTATAGGATCGGCACCTAGCAGCCACTTTAAGTAGAAATATACCCTAATACTGAAACAGCAAAGAAACTTAACTCGAAAGTTCATATGTATATTGGTAGAAGTTACGATGACTAAAGTTAAAATGTAATTTTTCAATGCAAAATTTGAAGTATATCAACAATAACATATCACAGAGATTTACTACCATCTCTAAACAGAGACGGAGGGCGCCATAGGCTTTCAGCAACTTATGACCCACTGCTCGCGGAGTCACGTGACGTCACGAAATCAGCGGATTGTTTATTCCTTGACAAAGACTGGAGCAGATCAGTACAAAATTTGGATGAGTCCAATTTTCTGTTGGAAATAACAGTGTAGCTTTACTCATAATCGCTTCTACCAAAACGTGTGAACTTTCTTCCTGTACCAGTAGCAAGATATATTCTTAAAGGGAGGGTTTGCTGATTGCTGGTTGCTTTATACATCATGAAACTTGCAGCCCTATTTGCCACTAGGTACTACAATGGTCTGAACGAACGAATCTTTAAGAACTGTACTGATGACAGAGATAACGATGCACGTGTTAGTCCGAGGATAGTGAGGACCACTGACCAATTTCCTTCCAACTTCCCTTTCAATTTCCGCTTTTCAATTGGCTGAAGGAGCTTTTAAGCTTCATGTTTTAAAGTTGGTAATGGACTGTGTATTCTCTTCTTTCAACGGTTCTTGTAACAGTTATCTCTGTTTTTGTAGAGGTAATATCTTTAGACAATACACGTTATTAAGGTTATTATTTTCGTTATTTGATAGAGTAAGTACTTTCTCTACGCAGAAAGGGGTTGAATTGAGTTAAACTTTTTTGTCGATGAGTGAGGTGGATTTTTTTTAACATGTTCAAGGCGTGGCTCTCCTCCAATAGAGGCCTTCAAATTTTCACGCAGCCAGTATAACTGCCCTTCGGCGTAACATACCAGCTTCAGCAGCTGGTTATATTACACTGAACGACCCGTCACACCTAACTTTCGCAAATCTATCTGTAAGCATTCTTTAAAACTATCCAGAAAAAATGTATACTGTGCTCGGAAATGTGTCACATGTTTACATGCATATACATACATTGTCACCTGATGTTCTACAAGTATTAAAGAATACAGTCAACTGTGTATGCTTAGATATGAATGCGTATGTCATAAAAAAATCTACTGAGTGAGTTATCTCCTCATATTGATTTAAAATTATTAATGACATATTTAACAGCCTCGAGCGCACATGGAGAGCATTGTAAAATGTAATTGGAGATGAGAGCAATTAATCATTATACGTGATTCAATTTGCAATTGCGTACGTTACATCTACATAAAACAAGTGAAATGTATAATTAATTGTGAAACATTAGGTACGTATATGTGCATATGATATTTCAAAGAAATATGGTGACTTTGGGTAAGGCCACAGCAAGTAAATTGTATGGATGGCATCCTCCAAACTCTGAATTATTCTTTTATTTTAAATGAAATTATCTTGAGTGCTCTGTCAAATCTCTACGACGTATGTCGCAGCAAACCCGCCGACATATAGCTTAACGCGTACGATTGTGTTAATTTGCACACGTTTAAGATTCATACATGTAAAGACACAGGGATCTTTGTCTTCGCTCCTTAGCCTCAGAGGGCATATCCATCATTCCCTTTAAGGAGGAAGATTTCCTGAATGACAGAAACATCCCAGCACTTCACGTGGCATCTCACCAGATTTGATAGAAAAATAATTGCCCCCGACGCAAAACGTAATCCCGAACATATATTCACCGGATTTGTTAATGGATGTGGGCGGGGAAAGGTGCTGGTTGCGCGGCTTGTCCAGGGGGCAAACGACGTATGAGTTGTCGGACGGATTTTAGGCCAAAGCAAGTAAATGTTATGGATGGCATCCTCTTCTGAATGCGAAAATAGTGAGATAGGGCGAAAAAAAACAAGACGGGTAAGATAAGATGAAGATGGCTACATTTTTTAAATAGACACCATAAACGTTGTAACAAGAATTAAAGGGACAAAATGTGGCATCACAGCCAACAAGTCATTCGTTCCTGCATACGAGACGTGCACTGACACAGTAAAAGTAATACTAGTGTTGTAGCCCGGTGTCAAAAACAAGGTTGGTAACTAGGTACAGTCATAGCTTCCATATTGGTGTTACTTTTACAACTAGCCAACAAGTTTAACTTCTACAACTACAGTCATGACTACCTTTCTAGTGTCACTTTTACAAGTACTACAACACAAGGCTACAACGCAACATATTTTCTCATTTTGTAATCTCTCTTCATGTTGACAATCAGTTCTTTTTTACTTGAATAGGAAGCGGGCTCAATAAAACTTGTAACTGAAACTGTTATGTGACTCCATTGCTCACCCAAAAAAGGTCGGCAGGTATAGTGTAGGGTAGGTCGGGATACAGAAAACACAATATTTTTTCCAGGCCTTCCGTCTCGGTAGGTTTAAATTTGCTATGATGTCGCGTCATGTTTAAAGCCTAGCTTAGTAGCAGTGGGGCACTGGAGGAAAGAGATAGCCAACTTGGACTTATTATTGTGCGCATCTCATATATAGGTCGACAGAGAGTGCAAAAATCATAACTAAAACATTTGGCAACGTGCCATATATGCCACTAGTTTTCTAGTCGTAAGGCCACAGCAAGTAAATTTTATGGATGACGATCAGCGGGCGCATTAATTTTCGCCTGATTTCAGAAAAAAAAACAAGAATTTTTGTCTTCTTCAGGGATGGTCAACATGACGATAAAGTACCAAAATGAGAAAATATATTGTGTTGTAGCCTAATAATTGTACTTTTAGAGGTGACACTTGCGAGGTACCCAGGACTATAGATGCAGAAATGAAACTTATCGGATAGCTGTAAATGTGACACCAATATGGAAGCCATGAGTGTGGTTACCAACTTTGTTGGTGATGCCAGTCTACCACACTGGTGTCACTTTTACCACACCAGTACATGTCTTAGATACAGGAATGAATAGCTTAAGTTGGCTCTGATACCATGTTTTGTCCCTTTAATTCTTTTTACAACAGTCATCACAGCTTTATGGTGCCTATTTTGAAAATGTAGCCATCTTGTTATTTTTTTCACCCATGTTTTTTTCGCCCTATCGCACTATTTTTGCAGTCTGCAGAGGATGTCATCCATAAAATTTACTTGCTGTGGCCTAAGTTTAACGTTTTAAGTTTGTTACCTTCATAAAAAATGGAGGTATAGCAGTGAGTTGTTATCCAGACGAGGATGGATTTTGGAGGCGGAACCCATCCCTCTCCTTCCACCTCCGTTTACCTCCCCAACTGACGTCAGGTACCCATTTTTACGCTTGACCACGGGTGGAGAGAAATGTAATGTGAAGTGAAGTTGATGTTGTTGCTCTTGACAACTAAAAGGTGATGATACCTAGTGCATTGGAAGTTTATGATGTTTCTCATCACTCATAAAGGCCTATGTCATGTTTTCAAACAGGGAGCCTTCGAGAACAAGAAGCAAGAAATAAAAAACACCAAACTACACAAGAATTAAAAAAAGAAAGGTCGTGGGTATTATTTGTGTATAATTTACAGCCCGACCGGGACCCTGTTTGGAAATGTGATGTAGGTCCCAGCTTGGGAAAAGGATTACCTTTAAATCATAGATTACGCTGATTTTCCATCTGGTGACATCTTTGATATTATATGATTGATGATGCATAGAGGTAAATGTGTCATAATTTTACAACAACACCTACCTTTTTTAATCTAACACCTAAGATTTATGTTGAATACTGGTATAAGAATTGGTTGAGAAATGTATGACAATTAATGTTGAGTGCTACAATTCTTTATCTGATATCATAATCATCATATATAGAAAAGATAACTTTAAGTCAATATAGAAAATAACTGTTTCATATTTCATACTTAGAATTGCACTGTCACGTATTCCGACATCCTTGACACAATTCACGGCATCAAAGCCAACAAAAAAAATCGAAATTTTCTTTGAAGATTTTTTCTCTTTCATCACTTGCCAAAACCCACGCCATCGCATCGACCACCTACTTATTACTGGTTGACCCATTTCGAGAGTTGGAGTTAATTTTGCAACTTACACACCGCAAGTAAAAGACCACTTTTAACGAATCAATAGTTTTCTATCCTGGTAGCCTTGCGTGCACTTCCCATGTCATTTAGGATACATAAGTGTACTTATTGTACCTAAGTGTGTCTCCTTAAAATGTCGTGCCTTTTAATTTGTGAAGTAAATTACAGATATTATCAACCTTTTATGATCAATAAAACATGAAGTATTGCATATTGCATAAGAAAGCAATTAGACCTAGATTTTAGGTGCATTGAATTAGTGAAATCTTGCAAGTCAGGCTTCATAGTCGGAACATCGTACATAATATAAAGTCATGACTGAAAAAGACAATTTAACGCACAAACCGTAAAAGTTTTCGTATCTATCTATGAAATTCGTAGCGCACCCTGTCAAATTATATGATGCAGAGCGCTTAGCTAACGCTCTTTTGTGTTGCCCTAAATATCTAGACCACAGACAAACACACACACTTAAGCACACACTCAGGTAAACACAAAAACACAGACACATCCACAACAATACCGTAATTTTTTGAAGATAGAAAAGTTGCACATTTTACAAGTATACGAGGGGCGTTCAACAAGTAATAACTCTGACCCACTTCCAGTTGTCTGATCTAGATGAAATTTTGCATGTGTATTGATTCATATCTCTATGGGTTATGTTGCAAAAAAGAGCTCTGAACTAATTGTGGTTTCTGATTTACTGGTGTCTGAACTGAGTTAGGTGTGAAATGGACCAGGTGTGAAATGGAGCCAGTTGAGTGTCGCGCAGTGATCCGGTTTTTTGTATTTGAAAGGACGCACACCAAAGGAGACTTTTGATGAAATGAAAGAAACTTATGGTGATGATTCCCCATCATATGACCTTGTAAAACGCTGGCATCCTGAATTCAAACATGGCCGGAAGTCTGTGGAAACAGCTCCCAGACCTGGTTGTTCCTCTTTTGCCATTGATGAGGCATCTGTTGGAGGACCAACCTGGGGTGTCCTACAAAAATGGTGTCCAGAGCTGCATCAAACGATGAGAGAAATGCATAACTCTGGGTGGTTTCTATGAAGAGAAAGACTAATAACTGTGCCAAGTTTCATTAATCCCCTGCTATGGGAAATGAGTCAGAGTTATTACTTATTGAACGCCCCTCGTAAGTGCTTTAATCAACATACACATGCTTGCAGAAGGGTGCATAAGATACTACAAATGTCCAAAGAGACCACGGTAGTACATTTTGCAATCTCTCCACGATGTGAGGCAAAGGAATTCCTTTGAAGTTAGTAATTGCAGAGTTGACTGACTGACTGCAGAGTTGAACGTCCCCAACTTTACATTTATTTCCGTTCTACTGCCAGAGTGGTGAAAGAAATTCGGGTTCAGAATTTTAGAACGAATGTTGTTGAAGTTAGGCCACGACAAGGAGATTTTATGGATAGCATTATCTGCGAGAAAGAAACGATGGTAAAAAAATGTTAAAGACAAGCATAAACGTTGTAACATGTATTAAAGCCAAAGAACAAACATCGTATGATACCCAGAAGGTATTTCATGTCTGTATTCTAGACACGCACGAATAGACACTTGTGTGCTAGCCTAGCGTTATTGTGCTGTCAAACTTTCTAAGACTACCCCACTAGTGTCAAATCTAAAAGACTACATTCAAGGCATAGTTTACAGTTTCTTTATTTTCTATTCGACTATGCGCGCCCTGTGGTTTAATCTTGTTTCAATTAGGCGAAAATCAATGCACGTGCTGATGTCATCCATATAATTTAATTTCTGTGACCTCGCGTGTACGGACTAGGTTGAGAGTGGTATTACAGGAAAATGGTCACAGAGTACTGGTCGATAGGGTTATGTGTAAGAAGAACAAGGCCCAAGGACAGGTACATTTTGAAAGGAACACACACACACGGACACACACGCGCATACACACACACACACACACACACACACACACACACACACAAACACACACACACACACACAAACACATACATACACGCACACACACACACACAAATTTAAAGAAATGCATACACACATTTACACACACATTTACACATTCATACACAGTCACACAGACACACAGACACTGTGAGAGAACTGAGCCTGCAGTACCTAATCTATTCGCGAAAAGCGCTAGTGAATGGGCGTGCGGGGACTAGTAAAAGTCTAGAAATAGAAAGTCATGTTAAGTTCCTTCCCAATGGTGCAACATTGTACATGTGGCTTGTCAGGGGATTCGAACGCCGACCCTTGGATTTGTTCTGGAGCCAAACACCCCAACAGTTAAGCCAACATAAATGGAGTTTTATGTTATTCATAGTCAAAGCGCCATGATACTGTGCTCTCTCTTAAACCGCAGTTCCGGTATATTTTCTAGTTTGTTATTGTATCCACTGTAACAAAGGTCACAGTTCCGTATAGAGTATGACCTCCATAGATATACACACCGAACCATTACGTTTCAATAAACCCACACACTGAACCATGACGTTGCCAATACATGTGTACTTGTTGCATTTAACTTTGCAGCACGCATGGACTCCTTTATATCTACCCTCGTGTCTCTTGTGTAATGGATTGAGACCACTCGCAACATATCCTCTGTATCAATGAATACGTAAGTAGCTTACTTCCAGTTATATATCGTGTACAACGGGACTACTCTAACTTAAGTGAGTCCCCCAGCCCCTCCTTCCCTAGACCTGACGACGTTTCTATGGGCATTGAAGAGTTTGGTAGGAAGACAGACGTAAGATTTGTTTTGAACGACGTACTTTTTATCTTCTACGTGGGTTGCAGAATACCAAGGTTGGTGTGATTTTTGTAAAAATAACTTACATTTTTGGTCACATAAATGTTGTACATATATGTATACACTACGTTAGTAACAGCTAGATTTCCTATATAAGCGTTTTATAATACACTCCGTTGTTAACGCTTTCCTAAAGTTTGTCTAAGCGTTAGCCTTCTTTTCTATTGACGTCTCATGCTTAACTTTTGTTCTACAAATTCCACAATGTGTTTGGTTCTAGTGGTGTGGCATATTTTTAGGTTGCTTGATTCAGAACCTAGAGGTCCAGAGTTCGAATCAAACGACACTTAAGAAGGCTTTCCACTCTTCACTTAATTGTAAACGAGTACCTATTTCGGTTAGGTACGTCCCTCGAATAGGACGTTAGATTTAGGTCCTTGTGTTTGAAGCTAGCTGTTTGCATGTTACAAGTGGCATACCGCTAATATTACCAATACTGTATATAATACGCAGATATTAGTATAACGTACGAAATAGCACCCATATACAGTCAATAACAACAAAATCGTTTATTACATTGTAGCTGAAGTAGCAATGGCTTGGGTAACTTTGTTCTTACATCTTTGCCTTTGTATCTTTAATACACATGGAAGATGTGTGTACAATTTTTGCTACAATCTTTCCTTGAAATCGTAGTACGTGTGGCAATGTTCCAATCTAGGCGTTTATTTTGTATACATGTTTACTGTTACTGAAACGAACCGGTGTATGTGCATCCACATATGCCTGGCGGGCAGAAAACACAACTACTCTGTTGTCTAATAAACAATGCAACTTTCACTCGAAAATATCTTTGTGGATTTCCAAACATTTATTATGGAGTAAGTCATGTAAAGTAGCATACCGCGAGTATCATTTGTGTGACGTTATTGGAATGTTGTATTAGTGGGACTTGTACGTACTTGTGGTAGACTCTACCAGGCTTCGTGGATAGGTGGTCTAATTGTAGAAATTGGACAAATAGAATCTATAGTACGCTAGGGGAGTTAGCCGGCCAGAAGAGTACGTTTCCTCACCATCGTGGTGAGGATAATGATTCTACCGATCCACGGAGCCTGGTAGAGGCTATACTTGTGGCACGGTGGCATTGTGGTTAGGATTGTTGGCTCAAAACTAGAAGGTCCTGAGTTTGAATGTTGTGCCCTTGGGAAAGAAAGCTGTAGGCACTACCTTCCCTCGACTCAGGTGAACATGAGTATACCTTAGCTTTGGTTAGGGCCGTCCCTCGGATAGGACGTTTAATTGAGGCCCAGTGTTTGAGGAGAGCCACACCTCGAGTACGTAAAAGATACCACCAAAACTATCTCCAACAAGATTTCTCCTGTGTCACTGACAAAAGACACTGCATGGCTGTTCGTAACGTCTGACCGTTTCCAAAATCATATCCAGTTGCTTGAGTAACTGTTTTTTGACGTATCTTATTACCTGGGTATCTAACCTTCATCGACAGATCCCACCATGCTTATCAAAATACTACTAAGGACTCTTTCTCGGTATAAGTGGATCAAATAAATCGGTCCGGATAAGCAGCGTGTACTCTTCAGTACAAACCTGGTGCGTTACGCCATGGAATTTGAATATCTTTTAACCCTATTCAGACCGGGGGGGGGGGGGGGGGCTTTTGAGGCCTGCCCCAACTTCAATGTCCTATAACGCCAGAACGCCTTACGCTAAAGCCCCCAAATTTGGTGAGTTTTCCTAAAATATTGTTGACAACAATTTTACGAAGTTTGACAAATTTTCCATTTTTTCGTGTTGCCATGGCAACCGTTTGCTGACAGGCAGTTTTGCCAAAAATCACTATTTTTGGTTTTAACAATGTACTTTTTAACATTTATTTGCTATATTACTGCTATTTTATTACATAAATAAAATCTTATATTATTTAGCATATCTTTCATAATTATATATGCATAAATTATGCTAATTTGATGACGTCATCAGCCCAAAATCCAAGATGGCGGACCGTATGGCCAGATCAAGAATAACAAGCTAATTATCCCTTAAAATTTGCAACTACCTGGTATTTTTTCATCAAAAACCATCTAAATGAATGAATTTAGTCTATTTCCATTGCCCTTTGTGATTATTTATTGCAAAAAAAGTACTTTTAAAAGTTGAAGGTAGTGGATATAATATGGCGGAGCCTAACTCGTATCTTAGATGTGCATGACGTCATTTTATGACGTCATGATGACGTAATCGATGTTGCTATTGGCAATACAAGTCGTACTAAACATTATTATTCTGTTATCTGCACTTGTTGTTACATTTTTGTAGTATAACTTGAAGTTTTCTTTTTCATGGGTCCGGCCAATATAATGAAATTGATGACGTCATAATTACGTCATTTTACGTCAACGTAACGTCAAACGTCATATACTTATCAGATATTATGTTGATATCATGTCCTGAAAATTTAGTGGCCCTACGGCACGTCGTTCAAGAGTTAGAGGACTTAGAAGTGGAGGGCCTCAAAAGCCCCCCCCCCGGTCCAGGGATGACCAAAAAAGCCCGGTCTGAATAGGGTTAATTCAGGAATGTAGTAGTCTTGATTGAAAAATATGAAGGCACATATACATGTAGTCAATACCATAAAGATATTTGCATGTGTCATAAACACTCATACCACGCCTTCATAACGTACAAAAATAAGCAGAAGACAAAAGAAGACATATATCATGATACATTCATAACAAAGGCAATACCGGATGGAGTAAGTGATAACAAATAATGTTATACAACGTATAGAGTGAACTCCACGTAACCGCGTAGGTATTTGTTACCTTTTGTTCTAGCATTTTTGAATCATTTGGGACAATCTGTGATAAATTACTATTCTAAAAAAAATCTCCTTTTCTTTTACCTTCCAACACGTTACAAATATTCTTAACGTCAAATGCGTTATCAATATTTGTTTATAAAATGTTGCAAGATGGCGTCAACAATTGTTTTGATATTTTCTAAAATGATATATAACATTCTTCAGTAAATGAGTCATTGAAATAGGGAAAATACGATTAAAATCCCTGCAAAATACACACACGGAATTATGCCTGGGTGCCATGCACAGATGGCTTACTATGAACGAGCTTACACTATTCAGTTGTAAAATGTAAAATGCACATTACGTTTCGTGAGGTTTACAAGAAATTTGTGTATGGAAAGTTTTGTTGAAGTCAAATCATCCCTATAGCTTATTGCGATATGAGTATAGATTAGAGTTTGTACGACGTATAGCGATATTATATTGCTGTAGTGGTTTCAGTTGTAAGTATGATCAGATTTAATATTTTCTTTGTGGCAAGTCACGTTGTTGCAATGTTCAGGTACAATGAAATTGCAAAAACGTAGCATATTTTTGGGTGCAACTATTAACATCTAAGTCATGTTTTTTTTATAATAAAGTTCTAAGTACAGAACTAAGTGTTTTATTTAGAAAAAAATATGTCAGTCAATGGGAAATCATTTACGTTTGGGACCGCAACTGTTAGCAGCGATACCTAGCTGCAGCGTGGCATAGTACAAGTCAGAATTGCCAAGAGAAAGGTGACAGATGGTCCCCTAAACGTCGGTTCAAATCAATCACTTCGTTGTATACAAAGAATGCTGTTATATTATTCCCAACTCGAGAAAACTATTAATTGTTAAATAATGTTTTCTCTTGCAGTTTGAGGGTCTAACTGTTCCAGTTTACTAAAGATGGCGTCATCTTGGAGACTTTTGCGTGAGCGGTTCAAGTCAGCACTCGGCATTTCTCGCGAAGAAGACACCAAAACCATCGTCGACAAGGAAGAAATCGACGAATCGCTGCAGACTCCAACGCCCGGCGTGGACGAAGCGACCCCTACCGGAAGAAGGCCGCGTTGGCAGCTTGTTTTCCTAAGCGCTACGGTATGTGGGATTGAGCTGTGCTATGCCGCGGAAACGGCATACGTTAGCCCTACTCTACTCAACATCGGAGTCCCCGAGAGGTTCATGACATTAGCGTGGTGTCTGAGTCCGTTACTCGGGTTCTTTCTCACTCCTCTCCTCGGGTCGGCTAGCGACACCTGCCGGGCAAAGTTGGGACGGCGCCGGCCCTTTATTCTCCTTCTGTCCGCGGGAATAGTAACCGGGCTTATCCTCGTTCCAAACGGTAGGGATATCGGCGTAGCACTCGGAGATTCGGAAGACGGACATTTAGATGGGCATAACGTGTCTTTTCCGACTTCCCCACCCATAGAAAACATAACTCAAGCCGAAAACGTCACAACAGCACCAACAGAGTTACCACCGACTGGAGACTACCCAACAACCCCCGCGACACACACCGGAAATGCGTCAGACCAATGGGTTGACATCACTTCCCCTGACCATCATGCATGGGGCGTGGTGTTCACCGTGGTGGGCGTGGTTCTGTTAGACTTTAGCTGCGACGCCTGTCAATCACCTTGTCGCGCTTACCTATTGGACGTTTGCGTACCAGAAGACCACGCTATTGGTCTGACCACTTTTACTATTATGGCCGGCTTCGGTGGAGCCGTAGGGTACCTAGTCGGCGGACTGAACTGGGAAAACATTGAGATTGGCCGACAACTAGGTGGCCACGTCCGAGTCGTCTTCCTCGTTGTACTAGTTCTCTTCGTTCTCGGAGTGTCTCTGACAGTCACGACCGCAAAAGAAACTCCTCTACCGGTCCTTCTTCGCAAAGAGAAGAAAGGAAGAAAGGATGTCGGCTATCAGTCATTCCAGGAAGAAACAACGGAAACGGAAATGACAAAGCTCTCCGATGGGTATCAGCAAATTGGCGGGAAAAACACTGAAGAGAAAGACGACAAAGACAAGAAAATTGTCTCGTACCAAGAGAATGGAGTTGCCAACGGTGACGTCACCAATCGATCAACCATTGACGGACCTGGGCAACATCCGGGGCATGTTGTTGCCATGGAGACTGCAGACGATGACGAGTACGACCTTCAGGAGCCCACCCTCAAGACCTACCTGCTGTCAATCATCTACATGCCGAAGTGTTTGAGAATACTCTGCCTCACCAACTACCTGAACTGGATGGCCCTGGTGAGCTACTCGCTCTACTTTACGGACTTTGTGGGGCAGGCGGTGTACGGAGGCGACCCGCGGGCCCCCTTGGGGTCCCCGGCGAGGGAGCTGTACGACGAGGGGGTGCGGATGGGAAGTTGCGGGATGGCGGTGTACTCCCTCACATGCTCCTTCTACTCCATGATCGTGGAGAAACTCATCTCTCGAATAGGTAAGATATATCTGTTTGTTGTGTCATCTATGGAGGTAAGCAACATTTACCCAGCTTGGACTGGGGGCGGTACAAGCTTCCCGGTCACCTTTGACCAATTACTTACGTCACGTTTCCAAGAAATCTTAATCGTTGTCAAATGTTACTTGTCTAAAGTGTACTCGTAACGTGCCATAAGAATATTATGATAATTTTTCCATAAGAAGGCGTGATACTAGTAGACTCGCCCTGAAGCGTCACCAGAAAGGACAACCTCATTTGCGAAGTGTAGACCATATTTATACCCAGAGATTTCAAGAAGCCTAGAGAAACTTGAAAGCAATTTTCCCTTGCAACGAAGCGTAGAAATACTACTGCGATCTGGGTGTCAATAAAACATGCGGGCAGATTTCCTTCTGATACAAACAAGATTTTCTCCTAACCCCTTTACACCGGGACAACATGATGTAATCTCTATTCCATTACAGACGTTTCGGACCCTTCACATTCTTGTTTTTCCCAAACGCCTTTATAAATAAATAAAAGTTTAACGAGTAACGGCAACTTTGACAAAACAAGTAACAATTGACTTCCTCAGAGCTAGGAAGTTTTCTTTCCTCAACTTGAGAATGGTATGACACAAATGATATGAATGAGTCTTGTAAGTGTAATCAGAATATACCAACGTTTTGAAATATTCTGATAATTATGTCCTTCAAAAATTTTTCACAGATTCAGGGAACTGTAAATGCAGAACGTTTTGCGGTGGATTAATGTTCGCGGTTTTCGCGGTGGCCGCTTCACCGCGAATTTAAAATCACCGCGAACATTTTTCCATAGCAGTAGGAGACTACAGTGCATGGTGCTACCGCGAACTTAAAACCACCGCGAAAAGTACTTTTTCTCGCTACAGCGAAATTCAATCCCCGCGAAATTTATGCCTTTACAGTATTTTGTCCGGAAAGGTCCGGATCATGCGTTTAAATCATGTAATGCTGCAGATTGTGCCCTTGGGAAAGGCTTTTTACACGACTGTCCTCGCTTCAACTCATAGGCGCCCGAGCTGTCTACATGGCTGGCCAGATGACTCATTGCGTTGGAATGCTGGCCATGGGGCTGATCCGACAGCGCTGGGCTGTCATCGTGCTGTCCTGTGCTGCCGGAGTGCTGTACGCCACCATCTTCACTATACCGTTTATCCTGGTGGCCAGCTACCACTCACAGGGCCTGGTGAGTAATACTGGTACAACAGACAAGTAGTATCCTATTTGTCCTGGCCATCTATCCGCCCTCCGTTATAAAGTGATGGGGAATCGTCGTCTGGAGCCTAAAGTCACCTATGCGCTGAGAGAATCCTGAGACGACCGCCTACAAGCGGGCGTCTAATTCCGCGCAAAGCAGAAAAACTTCCGAGGGCTGGGCGGGTGGGTCGCTTCAGGCTCCAGACGTGGTCGGAGGGCGGCCTAACGAGTTACGAGATGCCCCTAATCTGCATATTTATACAATGGATGGATCACGTGTCTAACATCCGGGCGAATAGGCGACCAGAATAAATAGTATCCTATTTGTCCTGGCCATCTATCCGCCCTCCGTTATAAAGTGATGGGGAATCGTCGTCTTCCGCCTTTGCCCTCTCTGGCTTCAGAGCCTTTCCCTTCCTGTCACCTAATATCCTCCTTCGAAGACACTCTCCTAAGATATCTTCTCACTCCTTTTCCTGTTCACTCTTTCAAATCATCTTGTCCCTCTCTCTACTTCCCATCCTTATCTTCGCTCTTTCACCTTTCTTCTCCCCTTACCCATCTAATCCCTTTCTTATTTCTCTCGACTTGTCCCCCACACTTCATCATATTCTTCTCTGAACTTCGTCAAAACAACGTTTACCCACTCTAATCGACCGCAGCGCGCGCTTCGAAAACTGAGAGAAAATCAACGCCGAGAATACCGATCTAAATTTCTCCACGTACAAAAGTTGAGCGAAAACAGGAAGGAAAGAAAATTCTTCGAATGCTATCCTATCTTCTCGGCGACTTTGGGAACCACGCCCTTCTGATGCCCCATAAAGGGAGATCTCTAGTAGCATCTGGCAAAATCCGCAATGTTCCGAAAGACAACAAAATCCTATGCGCACGATTTCAAAAACGCCAAAACATATTGCTCACTCCATTCCTTATGCCCGTGTCCCACATACACTATAACCAAGCCTCAGTCCGGACCAAGTCCTTACACACTCCCGCATAGCATGTTATCCAGCCTTCCGCGGAACCCCGTCGCGCTGGATAAAATCGCCAAATGTCAAACAAGAGCGTACACAACTTTTAGGGTTTTCCAAAATTCCAGCTTTCCGCGGAACCCCTTCGCACTGGATGATATTACAACAAATCACGAAAAAGGATTAAAAGAACACAATTTCTCGGATCGTCCAGCCTTCCGCGGAAACCCTTCGCACTGGATAACGTCACACCAAGCTGAAGAAAGACTGCACACTTTTTGGGTCATTCAGCTTACCGCGGAACCCCATCGCACTGAATGATATCTTGCCGTGCTATAAAAGGCGTCAGACCAAAGACGTTCTTGGTCAGACCAATCTCAAAACAGGGTTGCTCGATTAGTTCCTAACCCTCAAGCATCCCGCGGCACCCCATCGCACTTGAGAACGACATGTTAAAATCTATTCACGAAAAATAGGGGGAAAATGACTTACAGTTCCTTGAGTTGTCGGCGGGGTTAGCTGAACTGACCGGCAGGGGCTGGGCGGTGTCGGGGACTGGAGCGCCAGTCGACCCTGATCCTCTGACCGCTGTCCCTTGTAGCACTATGTTCGGCACAAAGAACATGGTTCACAACATAAAACATCACAGCCTAACTGTTCGGCTAACAGGTTCCCGGCGCGTCTTGAGCCCTCTCTGCTGCTAAGGCTTGTGCTGGCCACCAACGGGTCCTATCAGGCCGCACATCTGGCGAGGTTGAGGGTGGCTTATGCCGGCTCTGGGTGGTGGTGTGTCCCGCGCATCCCTGTTGTTGGAGGGGGAGAGCGTCGGACCTGTATAAACAACACGTGAACCATGAGACAGTGGGAAGGGACGGGCGCCCGGCAACAGGTCCGGTCCCAGACAGACAAGTCTAAAACATACGCATCTTCCACACCGCCCAGCCCCCCCACATGCGAGCGAGCCGCGTTACGTGGCGTAAGGCTGGGCCACGCGCATTCACACATCCATGCGCCTTACAGGTACGCACTCATACACATGTAAACTAAAACAAATGGTAGCAGAAAACCCCATACACAGCCTCGACGTTCAATCTAGGAAGCAAAAGAAAAATTCTGCCTGGCCGAAAAAACGGAAAAAAAGACACCCAAATCGAACCAGCTGCAGCCTTCCAAGCTCAGGTGGGTTGGCTGAACGCTACGCCAGGCTCTCCCAGAGGGATGACCCGTAATCCTGAAAACAAAGAAACCAAGGGGGGTCGCCATCTTGCCTCATGGATCATGCCATCGTCGTCCTCTGTCCCTGCCTGAAATATTCACGAAAATCAAAGAATGACATAAAATCTGGAAACTCTCGTTCTGCTCCACGCCTTAGCAATGAAAGCCAACACCCACAGCTTTCCTTCGCAGAGGATAGAAAGGATACAAGAACATGGCGAAGACAAAGGAATTCCGGAGAACCACCATCTGCCATGTGGGCACCAACTATCTGCTTGGAGTAGCTGTCGGATCCTGCTAAAAAACGTACACAAAATCAGGAAATCGCACAAAAATCACTCAGCTCCAAGCGGAGCAAAACGCCAACGTGAACTAAAAAACGTCCTAAACTCGACCCGGCCTAGGATAAAAGGGAAGAAACTGTAAAACGAGCAAAAAGTGTAAGGCAGCCATCCTCTGCACTAGGGTCTTTCCTCCCCCGCCGCTCTGAAGCTCATACATACGAATAAGCGACAGGAATGCAAATTAGAACGATACAGCCGGCTCAGAATTCCAAGCGTGCTAGAAGAAAATCACGACCGGCGAAAGAAATATCAAGACGCAACATTACACGAAAAAGAAAATTTTAAAATACGGGAGAAGCACAGAAAATGTACCGACCGACCACTGGAAACCGACACCAAACCTTCCGTGGAAAGAACAAACGTCGACCTGATGGTAACCACGCCGTGGCCGCATGAGTCCTCGGATTGCCTCGAGTCACCCTGCGGCGTCCAGACGTACTCTTGCCGCCGCGGGAAGTTTTGTCTGCTTGCGGAGGAGCCGTCGCTTCAGCTCCAGCCGTTGTTGGAGGCGGCCTAACGAGTTACGAGATGCCCCTAATCTGCATATTTATACAATGGATGGATCACGTGTCTAACATCCGGGCGAATAGGCGACCAGAATAAATAGAGAGCCGCATATTCCTAAAAGAGCAACACAGTTTAGGAAAGAGTTACATTTGTCAATTGTGCTTTTCAATCTATTTTGTTTAATAAAAGCTAAGTGGAATAATGGCAAGCAATCAGTTGTAATCAATTGCTCACTACCCTTTTCTGCCTAAGATGTGTATGTCTATCTATCCATCTCAATTTATGTATATCCATCCACATGCTTTATCTCTCTAAGTATATTTTACCATTATGATAGTAGTTATATAAAATTATCTATCTATCTGTATGCCTATCTAACTATCTATATGTACCATTCAATCACTCATCCATCCATTTATCCATCCATCCATCTATCCATCCATCAATCAATCCATTTATCCATCCATCCATCCGTATATCCATCCGTTTATCCATCCATCCATCCACCCATCCACCCATCCATCCATCCATCCATCCACCCATCCATCCATCCATCCATCCATCCATCCATCCATCCATCCATCCATCCATCCATCCATCCATCCATCCATCCATCCATCCATCCATCCATCCATCAATTCATTCATTCATTCATCCATCCATCCATTCATCCATCAATTTATCCATCCATCCATCCATCCATCTATCCACCCATCCCTCCATCCATCCAATGACTTAATACTAACAACGATATTTTCCCCGTGTCGTCTTTTTTGTGGTTTTTGGTTTGCGTTTCGTTCACTGTTTCAAGTTTGACCAGATCCGAGAATCCGGCGGAAAAAAGAACTACATCCGGGGACTTGGAACAGACGTGGCTTTGGTCAGCAGCATGGTGTTCTTCGCCCAACTGACCCTTTCGTCCTTCATCGGTTCCCTGGTGTCAGCGGTCAACTCTACTGTGGCCGTAATGGTCACTTCGTCCATCCTCAGCTTCCTAGCATCCGTTGCCGCAAGCCGAGTGACGTATCTAGGCTTGTGACGTCACTGTGTGACGTCATCGAAACCTTGAGGCAAACCGTCGTTTGTAAATGCGTTTGTAGTCATGTAGTAGCGTTTGTGAATAATTTCACCAAGTTGAAGAAAATCACTCGACAAAAGGGCCTTTGTTCACAACCAGGATTTGAATACACAGCAGTCTCATACGTTTGGGACTGCATATATGATAATACTTAACGTTTGGGATCGCATTGGTTAGCAGCGACACCTAGCTGCAGTGTGGAGTAGTACAAGTCAGTATTGCCATGACGAAGGTGACAGACCGTCAGCAAAACATTTCGTTTTTGCTTTTGTATAGATCCTGGCAGTGAATAAAGAACCTAATTATCCACCTACTAGTGTTATTTAGATGTTAAATGGTTATAGCGTTAAAAGTAAACGTTTGTGCTTGGTATAATCAAAATGCTGTCTGATTCTGGTTCCACTGTTTGTATGGTACAATGAAATATGTTGGGAAATGATAGATTATTACTATAACAAATGCCGATATCTTATAAATGGCCTATTAAATAACGTGATCTATATTGCTCCTTTAACATTGTCTATATTTCACACAAGAAAAAAGTTGATCAACACAAAACAGTCTAACAACAGAAGAGCAAGATGTTAGTGTGGTTTGTTTATTGTTTATTGTTTGAAAAATGAAATCAAGTTGAGACAATGCATATGGTTCAAATACAAACAATTCATAGTTGTTTAGAAGAAAGTGTTCACTGCGCTCATGTGTTAACTACAAGAGGCAAATGACACACACGGTGGGCGGTATAGACTTTCTGAAGCTTTTGTCCAGTATATAACGTCACAAATACGTAAGATCACGTTTCCTGATGGTGATTGATAATTTGCATAGAAAAGCACGTCAACAACACAAGTTTGATATATACATTTACATCTAGGTTAGTATTTTGTTATTTAAAATTGATATAATTACTCTAATGCATATGATTTAGAATGAGGACAGATTCGATTTTGTTATAATGTTTAGGTGCTTTCCTCAGCTACATTACAAACTAGAAATGGAAAAATTAATGTATGTAGTATGTAGTATGTTACGTCTGGTTACGTAACGTGAAGTCGATATTATGTATTTCACGAAGGTTCAATATTGTAAGAAGTCGCTAGAGGGCGTAGCTTGTCCGTATGAATAGTGTGATTTGGCGTAAAGTTGTTTAGCAACTGTGCATTGAGATGTAGCAAGTATATGAAAAGACATATGTGAAGAAATAGTGGGAAAATGTAGTACACTAGACCAGTTGATAAAATCAAATGTACTTGGGTACTTTATCTGAAGTAGCTTTCTCTGTCTTGTTCTGTTTTGGGTACATGATATGTTATGTCATTTGACACGGGTGATGCTTTATCGATAATCATTCAGCCTATTTTTAAGTAGTTTTCACACGTTGCCACCATTTGTAAATGCTTGTACAGGCAGCAACCTTGATTATCTGTGCAAGCTTGTGTACTTCATCCCTTGTCTGGTGTCTTGTTGGCCAGAGATTTTCATACATTTCACAAAGATGTGAACAATGCAAGGCAGCCCTTGTCAAATCTCCTGGACAAAGGCGGCGCACGTAGGCCTGAATCAAGCCTGAAAAATAGCAAGAAATATTTCAAGTGTCATCAAATTAACTTTTAGTTTCACTTTAGTCTGGAAGTGTCACTCAGGTCGAAGCTTGGCCTGCTTTTCAGACAGTCTTGGGCACACAAACAATAACACACAAACAATAACAATAATGGCTGCATAAGCTATGAAGTAGTATCAGTTATGGTGCGGTCACATAGATCTTGCGATCTTCGTACGATCACTACCTTCGGGCATTTTTGAGGACAGCCTTGTACGTGTCTTGCAAAGTTTAATAGTCTTGGTACTCAAAAGACAGTTTTACATCCTCCTCGGTCGTTGGTTACGTCACACCCTGCTTGAAAATCCTATGGCATCAAAAGTGTACGACGATCGCACGACCTGTGTGACCGCGCCCTATTATAGTATAAGTCAATTAGCAAGCTTCATCAGACTTCGTGATTCAAGAGGGAGTTTGATCCACAACCGCTCGCCATAGTACTGCAGACTGCCACTCTAACTGCCAGAAGCCCGATACAGGGCATCTAGAAGTAAAACGAAGCGACATGAGATGTCATTTGCACCCCGCTCTGTAAGATTGCTGTACGAAAGTGCTAGATGATCGGTAAAGAATGTTGATTCTGTCATGTATATTTTCTTAATCCGATTGCTGTCTAATTTTAAATGTTGTAAATGTATTAATGTTTTAAAGTTGATTCTGTGACTGATGACGTATTTCATGTGTATATACATGCCAAGTCATCCAGGAATAAAGCTGAATCTGAATCTGAATCTGAATCTAACAGATGACCACGGAAGCATGGTCATAGTCCCGTAACCCGTAAGCAGAACTTAGTATTTCTATCAAGTAAAACAAACAAAGTAATACTAGCAGTAATATTAGCTGTTTTTTTTCTCCCCAGATAAAATATTGTTTTCAATGTACTAAGGGTTCTTCTAATACTATTATGCATAATTAAAACTCCAGCTAACTAACACTAAATTGATTTGAACTTACCCCACATACCGATCTAAAATTTAGAGTCATGCCACCAATGGCGATGTTAATAACGTATCAATCTAGTGGCAAATGCAAAATCATAAAAACTACATGAAAGATCTTTCAACATGGATTTATGCTTCTTTAGAATTTCGTACCTTTTTCAGCATCCACCAAGGGAAAATCAAAGTTCTGTCTGTTCATCTCTTCATTGAAGGCCTGCCTAAACCAATAGATAGCTTCATCCAGGTGTTCGGGTTCTTCGCCTTGTAGGAAATAATTACCGGCCTTGTTGAAGTTGGAGGCAAGCCTAAGGAATGGAAGCAACACATGACAAATTAGCATATATTTTTGTCTGCTTGTCTAGTTAGCTATATTTCTTGATATCACTTATTCTAACGTCCGTATGATACGTCGAGAAATACTATTTGTTTTTTCCGGCACAGATAGAGAAGCTAAGTGCTGTTAATGTTCTTCAACGTAAGTCAATTTAAAATTGCTTTCCTCAAAGCTCATGATCAAAATGTCTTGATGAACCACTATTGTTCAAAATTCCATCATGAGGTAAGTGTTGTATTCTTATCCTGAGCTGCTAGGTGTCGCTCCTAACAATACGCATATGTAAATACCTTACGTTTGGGACCGCATTGATAGCAGCGACACCTAGCTGCAGTGCAGAATAATGCCAGTTAACAGTGCATTGAGGAGGGTGACCAACGTCACAAAAACGTCGCTTTTTGATTAATAAGAGATCCAGATCGCAAATATACTTGTTATCTAGGGGTTTTCCAATCGAGTTGAGTTTAATATGTAATGACTTTGTCCGTGGATATATTTATGATCATTTGGTAAAGTACCTGGTAACGTCATGTTGGCCTTTTGCAAGGTTGATAAGCTCCTTGCAGTGGTCCGCTCCGCGATGATGGAAGTCTTTTCGTTGGGATTCGTTCGACTCCAGTGAAGTCAGGAGACTGTAACACCTGCATGTAACATTTGTGTTAACAATTCCGTGAGCGTCGATAAAGGTCAAACATCCAGGTGATAAGATCTCTTTGCCATATCAATTCACAGCTAGGAAATAAAAACCCTCTCTAGTGTCACTGACGAGAGACAACGGGTGGTTTCATAATGTTTTATGTAATGTTACGCACAAATGAATTTTTTTAAAAATTTATCCGGTTTTCAGATAAGCAATGCACTGGTTTATTGAACTTTCACCTCGCATACCCTCGCCAATTTATTTTCTCTCATTACAATGCAAATGAACAAGAGATGTAAAAAAAGCAGATACAGTGAAATCGGGGAACTGTTTCTCAGTGGCCGACATACATGACCATAACGCAGGTAACTATGAAGGACTTCGTTCGGGGAGGTAAAATTCTACCTTTACCCTCTGTCTGCATGTACTTTGTATGTTGCACTGTTAGAATAAATTACTATCTTGAGTGCAGTGCCACATTGTGCTCGTCCGTTCCAAAGCAAAAAAAGATAAGAAAGAATATTAAAGAGGTCATCTGTACCTTGTTAGCTGACCAGTGCAGACCATGACAGCGTATTCTTCGCGTCCGTATTTCTTAAGCAGGCCCAACTCGAAGTACTTTCCTTCCATGCGAATCAACTCCTCATACTTTGAGACTGCCTCGAGAAGATCTTGTCGTCTGGATTCCTCGCTAGTCTCTCCAGTGATGTCAACCTATAGCAAAATGTGCATGCGTAAATATATTTACCTACAGCCACCGGCTACGGGACTGGGTGAGTGAGTGAGTGAGTGAGTGAGTGAGTGAGTGAGTGAGTGAGTGAGTGGGTGGGTGGGTGAGTGAGTGAGTGAGTGGGTGGGTGGGTGGGTGAGTGAGTGGGTGGGTGGGTGGGTGGGTGAGTGAGTGAGTGAGTGAGTGGGTGGTTGGGTGGTTGGGTGGGTGAGTGAGTGAGTGAGTGAGTGAGTGAGTGAGTGAGTGAGTGAGTGAGTGAGTGAGTGAGTGAGTGAGTGAGTGAGTGAGTGAGTGAGTGAGTGAGTGAAAAATCAAAGCCATTTTGATTGAAATATATGCATGGCATCCTCTTGGAACCCCAAATGAAATTGTAGTGGTCATGAAGGTGGAACATAGAGAGAGAGTATAGAATTAGAATACCAAACGATAAATTCTATATTTTTGCTGTTCCAAATATTCTATGACTTTTAAATACACATTGCTATTTTCGAATATTAGTATACGCTGTGGTTTCCCGATATCATTTTGGCAATGCTTTAAATGTATTTTCTTATTTTGCCCGCGGCGGCTTTGTACGATTTTTAGAATGTTTTTAAACTTCTTTAACGGGAGAAATTTGGCGTTCGCTCGGATACAATCCACATATAGTTGAATCAAAATGGCCTAGATTCCAAACATGTAAAGTAAAGGATAAACTACATATGCTTGATAGCAAACAAACAAGAATACCAATGCTTCTAACCGGGAGCTTGTCAGGAAAAAAAGTTTGGACATATTCTTGATAATAAGTAGATATACGTTATAATTAGGCATTTACCATTGCAGCAAAATTTGATTAAATAGAAATAGAAATCCGACAATTGGTTGCCAAATCTTTCATGGTACCCCAACAGTAACTGTCAAATAATAAGACTAAGAGAAAGATGCATATGAGATAAAATAAGAAACATGCATACTTTTAGGAATAACACTCCTGTGGCCTGGGACTTGTAATGCATCAGTGTGGTCAAGCCGGCACGTCTCTTTATTTCTTCACTGATGTAATGGGCCATGTGGAGGTATATCTCTAACTCTGTGCGTTCCGTGGTTCCTTTCCTGTACTTATCCTTAAGGTAGAAGCAAAGCCGGCCCAGGGAGTAACAGACAGAGGCGTAGATTTCCGGAATAATGGCCACCTGTATATGTTGAGGAAAATATCAACAAGCTATTAGCTCTGTATATGCATTAAGCTAAGGGCACAATGCGCCGTACGTGCAAATACATGCTGTCTACGTGCCAAAACGTAGGCAATCTTTTAGGATCCGTAAGTGGAAGGTACCGCCTCCGTAAGAACTCGTAGGGAATCCGACGGATTTAGGAGCACGCAGAAACGCCGTAGAACTTAACGTGCAGGCAAAACTTTGTGTGCCAGCGGCCTGAACGTTTTCAAAGATACGTGGCGGACGTGGCCTCCCAAGAAAACGTACGGACTAATTGCACGTACGGCGGGTTGTTCCCTTAGTTTAAGGCATCTACATGCAAAAATTTGATGATCCGTACAACCCCTCTTTAGGTATTCTTTTTAGAGTCTTACAACATTACCCCTTGCAGTTTCAAAAAAGCCGCTTGGGTTCCCCTCCTATATTACTTTCTCACAATATGAATATCACATCCAGGAGATCACAATAAATCCAGAGATTATTGACGTATAGCTCCAAATATGCACACGCACACACGCGTACGCAAACACATGTCACATACAATCGAACAAGTGGGACCTAAAACTATACCTCCATTTTTTCTCTTGAGGTTACATTGACAGTAACAGCAGAAAAAATGTTTATTACCTTTAGAATGTCGTCAGGCACTGCCAATCCGTTCTTGACAAGGCTATCGTACACGGCATCTGATACTGGACGCTGTTTATGGCTCACTCTTGACAGTTTCGACAACAGCCTGTCATCTCGTGGTAATACGTTTTGGAACGTATCTATGTCAGATTTAGACAACAAACGTCGCGATATCGCCTTGAAAAACTCGTCGCTAACTTGCTCAGCTATCGTCATCAGTCGGTCGGTGACGTGGCGAGCCTTTTCGATGAGTGTCTCCTCCGTATGTATACTGGCGGAGTCAGCTGACGTTTCTGTTGTCTCTGACGCAATGCCTGCTACTTCTTGTATTAGCTCCATAGCTCTCCGAAGCTCGATTTCAGAGTCCTCTGCTCTTCCAAGGTGGGTGTATAAATGCCCTATGACCTGAGAAAGTAATAAAGAACAGAAATCGAGCCGTGTTCATCACTCAGATCACACAGAGTCTACCGTTATACACAATGGTTCTGTGCAGATTAATGACGACTGAAAAGAAATTCTAAGTAACCATTCGCTATGTGTTAAATGGATTAAAAACCTTCAAAACGTTCAAAGTAGGAAGACATGGGAAAAAAAACTAAGGGAATAAAAGAAAGGGGCTGTTGAAAGACATGAGAGAAAAAGTTTGAAAGAAAAAAAAAGACAGGCAGACAGACAGAAAAAAGAAAAATGATAGGATACTTACCTCATGAAGTCTCGCAATCATTAGCTTCTGGTCATTTCGTAACTCTTGATTTGTGGCTTGCTCTATTACCTAGGGGTGAAAAATTGAAATCTAATTTAATGACGTCGTATGATGCAAATAGCATCACGTGATAATAAATGGGACCATGATTCATACAGGGAGCTTAAATCGACCTACATCGGCACAATAACCTCATCAAACAATCTACCAAACACCTTCGGAAATAATCATGCGGCTCCAGATAGAGTAAAAGATTTTACCAAAACAAAAGGTCCATCCTCATGGAAGTAACAACAAAGTAATACTAAATTGTTTGAAGATAAAGTACCTGTTTTACATGTGGCAGTAACTTGATGGCAAAACTCCTTTCTGTTGACAGTCGAAGATCTTTATTGAAGAACTTTACGAGCGTTCTTAGCAAGATGGCCACCATCTCATTCTTTGCTTCATCCTCCATCCAAAAGAGGAGTGCATGTTGGGTTGCCTCATGAACGGTCATTTGACGTTGAGAACGGACTACCTCAACAGTGCCGAGTGATAGGTGTTCAACCTAGATTGGACAAGAATATCCGTTATTATTACATGTTAATAATAACTTTATTTCAAATTCTTACCAGTGGGATAATTGCCGGTAACAAAGACAGACAAATAGTTTAGAACAATGAAACTTGTGTCTACTCAAGCTCAGACAGATTAGGTAGAATTTCTTTAATAGTCGTGGAAAAAACAGACTCTGAAATAAAACATGTTAACGATCATGAACTCATATTTCATTCATATACTATGATTATTAGTCACGTCCAAGGTGAAAGACAAATTTCGAAGATATGAAGTAACAACAAAAAATGTCTATCATTTCGAAAACCACACTAAGGATGTTCAGTCATTTGTTCGACCTCCTTTACCACATACTATCTCATCATGAAGGCAACTTTATTTGAACAAACTTATCTTTCTATATTTAAACGCTTGCACAAGTTTTAGGGTTTCACAGGGGATGTCATCTTTGTAAGCAAATCGATATGGACTAAAATAGACAAAAAGACGATTTTCACCTGAATGACCATGTCGTTGACAACGGCCATTGCCTCAGCATCATGACAAGACTCCATCGTTCCTGTCAATACTGCTAAGGGAATTATGGACGAGTCCATTAACGCTATGAAGCTGAACATCCGGCGCACTGTTGGTTCCATCTTCCCGAAGGAAAGGTTGATGGCTGCGTACAAGTTACGGCCGACGTCTCCTCGCGACCTGTGGCCGAAAATGCATTGAATAAGTCTAGCAAGAAATATGATCTGACTTGTTAATATACATCATAAAGAGCTAAAGTGATCTCCACCTAAAACTTTATCTCAGAATAATTACTAATTAGCTCAGTCTTATTTAGCTGTATGACCTAGCCGCTCCGAACTGAGATTCATTTATGTGACGTCAGCAAAGGGTTAAAATATGCATACGCCAGTTTCTATACAAAAAGTGTCCGTGGTAGTGCTGGCGGCAAACAGTGATGACAGGGTTTAGCTAGATGGCTCAGATTTACGTTCGCATTTCTTTTAATCTGGTGTGAAATGACATTAAATACTAACATGCCTGGAAAGCGTGCAAAGTGATCTGTTTTGGTGCAAATTCATTTTGGGCCAGGGCCATGTATTTATCCGCGTTGGAATCACCTTCCATGAGTTTTGTGGGCGTGGACACACCAACCTTCTCTCCACCGGGGCGGTGCACGATATCAACTTACAACAGCCTTTTACCCATTGATGTCGTCACACACGAATACATCGCACGTATCCATAGTGACTGGGTCGGATAACTAAAGTTAATTTAACAAATCAGACGAAAATTCCAATGACTACAACTTTTGAGTTGGAGGATTATTTAATTCTCCATAATAGATTTAAGGTTGTTAAAATTGTCGTAAGCAGAAGAATCTACGATGCGGGAATGTTATAAGAAAAAGGCTGGCAGGGAATAATGTTCAAGACATTTATGTTTATATGGACTATATACGAGGTCTTCAAAAACAATTTCTGTTCTTACGTATAATATGGGGCGAGCCATGTGTCTTCCCTTTTCTGTATCCGTTTTGCCGATGCTTTGGTTTCCAGTAGCTCCAGATACTCCTGTGGGTCTATGTGTGCGTCTGCAATGTACGCTCTGGCCGCAGCTGAAGAAGATAAGCAATAGCAGTAAGATTCACGTCTATGGTCGCCATCCTCCTGCGCAGGTACATCCAATGGTGAAATTGCCTGTCTGGATGTACCCTGCTTTCTCAACCATCACTCTTAGTTCCTGACCGCCCTACTTATAATATTGATGAGCTTATCGTTATTTTGCGAGATACCTTTTAAAAATGAAAAGCCTATTCTCTGATTGGCTGACAGCTGGTTTGTGGCGACGCCCACAGGAACTAAGAGTGATAGTTGAGAAAGCAGGGTACATCCAGACGTTTGCGAAGCTGCCAGAGGCCCAAGTGTTATCAAACTTCTATTTCTTTCACGTGGTTTCATTTTAGGGTCGTTAAATGACACAGTATATTGAACACATCAATGCCACAAAGTAATGCAACACTAACCTAGACCAAGAGGAAGGCAGCTGAATCTTCTCGCCAATGTGTGCACTGCGTCTATGTCCCAACCATGGGGAAGTCCGTTCGGTCCAACAAGAAACTGGTCTGCCTCATCTTCAGTGAAGCCAGTGATATCCACCACGTCTCTACAGGGTTTAAAGGAAGTTCAAAGTCAGTATATGTTAACACAGCATTGATTTGTTTTATAAGTAGAAAAAAACCCCATTCTTTGCAATTCATGTCTTACAGCAATTTGCAGTCTAGGTTTCTCTAGTTTCTATCGTGCATCAATTGACTTAACACATTGAGCAGTACACGTTAGAATTTGACTAATTCAATGGTGCCCGGCGGGGCTGGGTATCGGTATAGCGTACCGGTACAAAACCGGTTTTACTTGTTGGACCGGGCCAGAAAAACCGGACCGGTAAAAAAATAGGTGCACCGGATGTTGGACCTATTAGAAAATTAACAGATTATTTGATCAGGCATTCACACGTTTTGGTGCTTGCAGGTGGAAGAAAATAACAAGAGTGAAGTAGAGAAGATTTTATAGCCATTTCTACCAAGTTTTGCAGTCAATCGTACAGTTGCAGTTAGCGTTGTTAGGTTTTAAAACGCCAGTTTGAGTCGAACACTCAACCAAACAGATTTCTTTGCAGTGAAATGGACCATTGGTATGAGCCATACTGAATCAGGTCCAGGTTCAGGTCCGGACCTTGACCTGATCCTCTGGACCCGAACCGGACCTGGACCTGAATTTTCTGTACCGGTATCCACCCCTAGTGCCCAGTATTCAGCTCACCTGTTTGGCAATAGATTCCGGTTGTTAGTTGTGATGATGATTTGACACAGGGAATCTCCTTGTAGCATCCAGGCAGGAACCAGACTTGAATCTTGAAGATCGTCGATGACTAGAAGAGCGTGGACACCACTTCTTCGAAGCTCCAACTGCAATCGCTTTTCGTCATCATGGAGATCTTTCCCAACTATTCCACGCAATAACTGCTGAATTCCTATTCTTAGTGACTCCCTACCACTTCCGTTAAACATCCAAGCGATGGCTTCAGGGGTTTTGTCAAGGAAGCAGTTCGCAAAGTGGCATGCTAGCTGCGTTTTGCCAGAGCCATTTATGCCTGCGAGAACGGCGAGATACTTTTGTTCGAGAGTTTGTCGTAAGACTGAGAAGTTGCTACTTGTATAGTAGTGGGGAACAGTTTTGGGAACGTTGTTTGGTAATCGCGAACGGGTCGAATCTGCAGCTTTTTCTAATGTCTCTGCTAGTTCCTGACAGTTATTTTCTCTCATAACCTGACACAGCAGTCGCAATCCGCTGACGGGTTTAGTTGGTAGGAGGCGAAGGAGAGTTTCTGCCTGATCTCCTTGCGTTTCCTCTGTGATGATCACGTCAACCTCGTCGGCAGTTACAACCCCACGCTCATGAAGCCCGTAAGCTACCCTTGTAACTTTTCCTCTCTCAACTAGCCCTTTGGCAATCTCTGCTCGATGTTTTCTCAGGGTTTGCCACGACATCGGACTCTTTTCTGAGAACAAAATATGTGAATACGGATGATAAAGTTCAGCTTCGTGAAAATCCAGTTGAAATGACCATGAAAAAATATTTTAAGAAAGAATCATCTCAATAATCTCTTGACTTGCAAGCGCCACAGAGGGAGGGTATGCAATCGCTATTTGCATGATATTTCAGCGACGTGTAGTAATTGTATTCGAATTCTTTGTCAGAAAATATGTGTATATTCAATGACATGTTTATAAATCTTTATGGTATGGAAAATGTTGTTGCAATTACACTTGAATCTATTACATAGGTATCAAGTGGTAAATTTTGAATACCTCTGTCTTGAACCTGTTGCTCCTGTTGCCTCTGGTCTCTCATCTTTGCTTGCAAAATCTCTGCTTCAGCTGGGTGATAGAGATATAATAAAATTGTTCTGTTAAGTCCTGTTCTTGTATTATTTTAATATGAAAGAGAAAATTTTTTTATAGCAGCCATCAGGAGACTGGCATTACTATTACGACATTTGATATATTAGAGTGAAAGCTTAAGTTCATCAATGCTGTTAAATGACATTTTGAATAAGAAATAAAAATTACATGACCAATGCTTTAAAAGAGTTGGGCCTTGCATAATTTTCCTGCTTACTTAATCAGCCTAATTCATGAAATGGACTTAGCTGTTAATACAAAGAGGTGGCGTTAGAGACACCTGGCTACAGCAAAGGGTCGTACGTGACATATAACCTGTGTCATCCCCCGTCTCTGTTCAATGTCGGACAGTGGGCATGAATTTAAACTGCTTTTCTCACTCCTCTTACAGAAAAATCCGACTCCAAATCCAGGCTAAGATTTTGACCTTGTCCCGGAGACAGAGTGTCCTTGAGATTATATGTTGATATATTGAGATACTTCTGAATTATGTATATTGAGATACTTCTGAATTATAATACTAGAATTCGAAAGTTGCTGTTCTAGAAACCTCTAGTATTGAAGGAAAGTCGAGCCGACAATCTGACCTTGAAAAGAGACGGGATGCGAAACAGGTTATCTGGCACATATGATCCATTACTGTAGTCTCGTGACTCTTAGGCCACGTCCTGGAAATCCTGATTCCTCGAAGTGTTTGAATTGTTGTTCTAATATGCAAACTTCTGCTTTAGAAGTTGGAATCTTTAAGAGCGTTAAGACAACAAAATTCTCAGTGGCAAAATAAGTATTGGTTGGATAGAATCAAATCGAAAACAAACAGTACCTTCCAACTCTTCCGCGACGTCTTTGCGTTTTCTCTCCTCCAACACTTTTATCAAGTCATCAACGGTTCCTCGGTCCCCTTTCATTCTCTTCCATTGGTTGAGCACATCTCTGCACCCCTCGGTGGGATCTTCTCTCCGATGTTGCTCGATTGCCCTGATGTCGGCTTCCGTGACTCCTAGCCTACGCCCAATCTCTTTCCAGTCGTCTCTGGCCCGATCCACAATTATATCAAAGAACTTCTCCATCTGTAAATCAAGGAAACTGTCAATCAGGGTTGTAGTCAGCCTGAAATCATTTTCAGTCCCCTTGATTTTGAATGTGAATCCTATCGAGCACCGAAGGCATGACCATCTAAAACACTATTTCCTGCATTTTGAGGTGCAAATTTTGCTTGTAGACTAAGATGTTCAATGGCATCTGTTTTGGTGAAGAACAACACATGGGTTTCAGTTTTTGTATATCTTTACATATCAATTTTTGTTTGTCCCAGGGGACGGAATGGGGAAAACTTTTTTCAGTCCCCAGCTCGGCAAAGTTCCCTCAAAGGACTGAAGGACAGGTGCTGGCTACAACCCTGCGTGTCAATGCATTTAAGTTCGCGGGGATTTAATTTCGGAAAAGTGGAGGGTTTGCGGTGGTTTGAGTTCGCGGTATACACTGTAGTCACATACTGAAATGGAAAAAAAAATGTTAGCGGTGGTTTTAAGTTCGCGCTAAGACTGCCTCGCGAAAACCGCGAACAAATTTAAACCACCGCGATATTTCTGCATGTACAGTATTGACAGACGTTTTCTTAACGTTAGATCCACAAAGAAAACGTTTAGTAACTGCTTTGTTTCGGAATTAATTGATTCGTCAAATCGTTTAACTAGCAACGGCCTAAAACATCGATACATCTTGCTTAGAAAATCATTGATAACTTCTGTTTGCTTACTAACTAAGTGAGCGTGGTAGCTTTCGTTACAACGATACCGGTGCCGGTGGGTATTGTATAGCGTGTGCAAGGAATGAGAACTTGATGAGTTTATACAGCTGTGAGCAAACATGGGCGACCCGTATCAAATTCCCTAGTGGCAACAAACGTTTGCACGTATACATAATTTTGAGACAGACTATTCGGTTCCTGAAGTTCAACATCTGATACCGCCAGCTATGCGTCAATAGATTCGATACTTTTCCTTTTGTTTCATGTGTGACATACACAGAATAACTGCTACTGCGATTGTTATATATCAAACCGCTATAGCTAACGGCTTCATCCCCTTCAACCAGGGTGGCTACCAGTAGTAGAAGGCTTTGACCTACTGTTGGACAAATAGCTCAACGCATTTTCAATAAAAAGATTGAATCTTTGTACTTTACGCTGTTTTTTTTCCTTTCAGTTATACTTTTACATTTACACGATACTTGTAGTGCAGAAGTCAGTGGTATAGAAATCTAATTGAAGTCGCAGCACCTATCGCAGAGTGATCGCCGACTAGTGGACCGTTACTGAAATGGCGCTCAGTGACATTGTATGCCTTCAGGCTATAGTAAACCAACACAAAGACTGTAACGTATTGTTACCGACTAATGGATCTCGCCATATCATGTACGTTGCAAATAAACTGACAACATCACAATTCGAAGAGGGAACTAACAATTAAGCTAGCCCATCGATGTATGGACAGTTAGGGTATACGGCTTGAGATAATAAACGTTGTTTGTAAGAGGTTAACAGCAGCTATTTGCTAGCATATACTATACACCGATTATATATGAACCATTATATATTTCACCAAAACCTACCGTTCAGATATATTCAGCTTGAAAGCTGTACAAGATGTGTCGATCTTCGTTGTCACCTGCACAGGCTTTGCCCTGCTGCTTCCTGGCTCTCAAGAGGTCAAAGCATCTCAGTCAATTACGCTCATGTAAAAGAGTCCGTTCTCATTTTGTACATTAATTACTTTAAAGTTTAGTCCAGCCTTGCTTTGAATATCAGCAAAAGAATTTCTGTTTATGTCTTGCTTTTCTGGCATTTCTTTTACGACAAGAATTATACGGTACGAAAGTCTGCTGGCGGAGGGACAAATATGTCACGGATATGTTACCAGGTTCAAAATGGCGGATATAACGTGGCAAGCACCTGGCGCAGTGCTTTGCACCTGTCATTTCCGTGGGTGTGCTGTTGTTTGCAACTGCCATCGATCATTTGTAGACGATAGCTGGTTGTTCGTTGGTTTCAGAAGCACACGTGACAATCCGAATCAAATCGAAATCTATAATGGTAGCTAGTAGGGAAACGATGGTCAAGGTCAATTTTGGCGAACTTCTATTGTTTTGTATCTTTTGATCTAGACACACTATGGTATTGACTAGGTATTGACTTTTTCGGTGTCAGATAGCCTGTCAGATAAGGGAGAAGTGGTGTTGTAGGGAAGTGTTTGTAAAGTGACATTATTTGCATAGTTAATTAGGCAAATCTATGATTCTATGGTTTTCTACATACGGCTTTTATAAAAAAATGTATTTAATCTATGGAAGCAAAATATCAACAGACACTTATTATATTATGATGGCCTAATATGATCATAATGATAAGGTGTCATCAGAATCACACGGTGGTAAATGATGGAAATTACCTACTTCTGAGATATACAAGCTAGTAAAAGTTGTGCCCCGCTAGAAATAGATGTGTAAATGTCCAATTCATTTTCATAATTCATGATCAAATGTGATTCTGTCACACTAAAGGACTTTTACACATTGCTGTACATCACATTAATTTCTACAAATATGATGCATTTTGCTTCGCAAGACCATCAGAAATAAAAAAAATGATGATATTGACAGTTTTAATTGCATAATCAATGGGACGAACTCAAACGATGAGCCTACAAAGGCTTAGGAGGTTCCATGGAGGTATGATAGCCTCCATAGCAGGCTCTCTGGGCCTTTCTTTCGTTTTTGTTTGCCCATAATACACTTTTTCTGACCATGCATCTTTTTTGGCACTAGGTCGTTTGTGCCGGCGGCTGCTTTATGTATGGAGGCTAAAAGTATGAGGTCTCTAAGCTTTTGTTAAGAATTGGCCTCTTTAATATAGGGCCTTCACACTGAAACCGAATCAGCAGGAATCAAACAGAACCAGCCTGAATGAATTATTTGCAAAATTCGTGCCACATTCGGGGCCATTCGGGTGGAATGAGAAGGAATGAGCCAGAATGCTGTTATGCCCTAACCCGTGCCTGCCCCATTCCGTGCCCAATTCAGGCACGGAACGTGGCACAGCCCGACTGCCCCGGTCTGTGCCTAGAAGCGATGTCAATCACTATGACTGACGGGGTAGTGATAACTAATTATTCACGCCCATGTTTCCAAATAAGGCTTGATCTTGCGAGATCTTGCGAGATTTTGTTTCGAGACTTGGAAAAGTCTGGCAGTTTGGCGGACCAAATGTTAATCCTAAAATAAGTTATTTTTATTGCAAGTTAGTACACAGAGGTAATTGCATGCTGACGAATACAATATGATATACAGATAGCGGGAAATTTATCAAATTAGAATGCAGGTTAAACATCTTGTCCTTTTTGATTTCCACTGTATGATTTTCATCCATAAAATTGTGCGTCGAAGACACAGAATTTAGCACGTCTATAGTGCATTCCATTTATGTTACAAAATATACCACATATAAACATGACAACGTCCAGCTGCACCTTGATCAAGTCTCCAAGCGTTAATGATTCAGTTCGTTGTGTCAGACCTCAGTACACAATCTGAGGCACAGTTTGTGCCCCGAACCGTGTTTTGCCCGAAACCGTGCTTAGGCACGGTTCGGGGCAGT